>NC_062232.1:46387010-46687010 GCF_902686445.1 Sciurus carolinensis
CTTGGTAGCCAAGGTGGTGCGAGGAGAAGACATAAACCCAAAGTTTCATTGAAATCAATTTGTGAAACTTTCTGAGAAGTGGAAATGCAATTTCAGCTCTATTTAAACTGCAAGTTACAGTTCTGCAACAGGAAAATGTAAAGGGCTTGCCAGGAAAACCTGGATGTAGAATGCTGAGATGTTGGGGGTAGAGTGGGAATGAGGAAAAGAGAAAATACCCGGAGATTGGTGGAAATCCATTTGTGTATTTTCTCAGAAAACTGTATAACGTTGCAGCTTTATTCTGCATGCATAGTGAAAGCTCAATTCAGGGAATAAGAAACATTGTTATAACAGAAGCACTGTGCATGTTGGCACCACCAAATATTGGGAGCAAAGTGGATTCGAGGATGAGAGATAATACCCAAAGTTTCATTGAATTCCATTGCTGAATTTTTCTCAGAAAACGAACTTCAATTTCAGCTCTATTCAACATGCACTATAGAGTTCTGCCCCAGGAAATCATAAGAAGCTTGCATAGAATACCTGGAGTTAGAATACTCAGATGTTGGGGGTAGAGGGAGAATGATGAAAAGATAAAATACCCAGAGTTTCATGGAAATCCAGTTGTGAATTTATTCAGAAAGCTGTTTTAGGTTGCATCTTTATTCTGCATACATAGTGAAATCTCAATTCAGGGCATTAGACATATATTGATTTAGCAGAAGCACCGTATGTTGGCAGCACCAAGTCTTGGGAGCAAAGTGGATATGAGGAGGGGAGATAATACCGAAATTTTCATCAAAATACAATAGAGAAACTCTCAGAAAAGGAACTTCACTTTCAGCTATATTCAACTTGTATTTTAGAACTCTGCAACACACATATATAAGGGACCTGCCTATAAAACGTTGAGGTATAATGCTCAGATGTTGGGGGCACACAGGGAATGAGGAAAAGAGAAAATACATAGTTTCATGAAAATATATTGGAGCATTTTTTCAGAAAACCGTATTAGGTTGCAGCTTTACACTGCATACATAGGGAATGCTCAGTTCAGGGAATTAGAAACAGATTGCTTTAACAGAAGCACTGTGCATGTTGGCACCATCAATTCGTGGGAGAAAAGTGGGTATGAGGAGAAGAGATGATACCCAAAGTTTCATTGAAATCCATTCCTGAAACTTTCTCAGAAAAGGAACTTAATTTCAGGTCTATTCAACCCCCACATTGCAGTTCTGCAAAAAGAATGAATAAGGGGCTTGGCTAGAAAATGTGTAGGTACAATTCTCACAAGTAGGGGACTGAGTGGAAATGAGGAAAAAAAAATACCCAGCGTTTCATTGAAATCGATTCGTACATTTTCTCAGAAAACTTATTATGTTGCAGCTTTACTCTGGGTGCATCGGGAAAGCCCAACTTAGGAATTAGAAACAGATTGTTATAGCAGAAGGATCGTGCATGGTGGCACCACCAAACCATGGTATGAATGAGTATGAGGAGTAGAGATAATACCCAAAATTTCATTGCACTCCATTCATGAAACTTTCTTAGAAAAGGAACTTCAATTTCACCTCTATTCATCCTGCATGTTAGAGTTCTGCAAATGGAATACGTAAGGGGCTTGCCTAAAAAACCTGGAGGTACAATGCTGGGATGTTAGGGGCAGAGTGGTAATGATTTAAAGAGAAAAAGACACTGAGTTTCATGGAAATCCATTTGAGCATTTTCTCTGTAATCTGTATTAGGTTGCAGTTTACTCTGCATGCATAGGATAAGCTCAATTCAGGTAATTAGAAACAGATTGTTATAGCAGAAGCATCCTGCATGTTGGCACCACCAAATAGTGCCATCAAAGCGGGTATGTGGAGAAGAGATAATACCCAAAGTTTCATTGGAATGCACTGTTGAAACTTCCTTGAAAAGGAATTGCAATTTCAGATATATTCAACCTGGACCTTACACTTTTGGAACAGTAAATCACAAAGGGCTTGCCTACAAAACTTTTAGGTAGAATGCTCAGATATTGGGGGCAGAGTGGGAATGTTGAAAAGAGAAAATAACAAGAGTTTCATGTAGTGCATTTTATCAGAAAACTGTATTAGTTTACAGGTTTACTCCACGTGCATAGGGAAAGTTCAATTCAGGGAATGAGAAACAGATTGTTATAGCAGAAGCACCGTGCATGTTGGCACTGCCAAATCTTGGGAGCAAAGTGTGTATCAGAAGGAGAGATAATACCCCATGGTTGATTGAAATCCATTTGCAAAACTATCTCAGAAAAGGAACTTAAATATCAGCTCCATTCAACCTGCACTTCAGAATTCTGCAACAGGAATACATAAGGGGCTTTCCTAGGAAACCTAGATGTAGAATGCTCAGATGTTGGGAGCCAAGTGGGATTGAGGAAAAAGAAAATACCCAGACTTTCATGGAAATCCATTAGAGTATTTTCTCAGAAATGTGTATTAGGTTGCGTACATATGGAAAGCTCAATTCAGGGAATTAGAAACAGATTATTATAGCAGAAGTACTGTGCTTTTTGGCACCACCAAGTCTTGGGAGCAATGTGGGTATGAGAAGGAGAGATAAAACCCATTTTTTATTGAAATCCATTCGTTTAAATTTCTCAGATATGAAACTTCAATTTTAACTCTATTCAGCCTGCACGTTACAATTCTACAAAATAAGGGGCTTGCCTAGAATTCTTGGAGGTAGAATGCTCAGTTATTGGAGGCAGTGTGGGAAGGATGAAAAGTTAAAATACCCAGAGTTTTATGGAAATCCATTTTCTCATAAAACTGTACTAGGTTGCAGCTCTCCTCTGCCTGCATATGGTAAGCTCAATGCAGTGTATTAGAAACATATTATTATAGCAGAAGCACCGTGCATGTTGACACCACCAAATCTTGGGAGCAAAGTATCTATGAGGAGAGTAGATAATATGCAAAGTTTCATTGAAATCCTTTTGTGAGACTTTCTCTGTAATGGAACATCATTTTCAGCTCTATTTAACCTGCACGTTACAGTTTTTCACCAGGAATACATAAGTGACTTGCATAGAAATCCTGGAGGTAGAATTTTCAGATATTAGGGTCACGGTGGTAAAGAAGAAAAGAGAAAATATCCAGAGTTTCATGGAAATCCAACCATGAATTTTATCAGAAAAATGTAAGAAATTGCAGTTTTACTCTGCATGCACAGGGAAAGCTCAATTTAAGCAATGAGAAACAGATTGTTATAGCAGAATCACCAGGCATGTTGGCAGTACCACATCTTCGAAGCAAAGTGGGTATGAGGAGGAGAGATAATACCTAAAGTTTTATTGCAATCCATTCGTGAAGCTTTCTCAGAAATGGATT
This sequence comes from Sciurus carolinensis, assembly GCF_902686445.1. Taxonomy (NCBI): domain Eukaryota; kingdom Metazoa; phylum Chordata; class Mammalia; order Rodentia; family Sciuridae; genus Sciurus; species Sciurus carolinensis. The sequence continues at coordinate 46,390,352 of NC_062232.1, forward strand.
ACAATTTCAGCTCTATTCAACTTGTATTTTAGAGTTCTGCAAAACGAATACATGAGGGAGTTGCATACAGAACCTGGAGGTAGAATGCTCAGATATTGGAGACAGAGTTGGAATGATGAAAAGAGAAAATTCCCAAAATTTTAAGGAAATCCATTCATGCATTTTCTCAGAATACAGTATTAGGTTGCAGTTTCATTCTGTGTGCATAGGGAAAGCTCTATTCAAGAAATAAGAAACATAATGTTTCTTTTTATGCAGAAGCACCGTGCATGTTGGCACTACCAAATCTTGGGAGCAAAGGGAGAATGAGCAGGAGAGATAATACCCAAAATTTCACTGAAATTCATTTGTGAAACTTTCTCAGAAAATAAGTTCAATTCAGCTCTATTCAACTTGCACTTTACAATTCTGCAACATGAAGACATGAGGGGCTTGCCTAGAAAATCTGGAGGTAGAATACTCAGATGTTGGGGGCAGAGTAGGAAGGAGGAAAAGAGAACATACCCAGAGTTTCATGAAAATCCATTCGTACATTTTCTCAGAAAACTGTACTAGGTTGCAGCTTTCCTGGAAAAACATCCAAAGCACAATTCAGGGAATTAGAAACATATTGTTATAGCAGAAGAACCATGCATGTTGACACCACCAAATCTTGGGAACAAAGTAGGTATGAGGGCAAGAAATAATACCCCAAAATTCATTGAAATCCGTTAGTGAAACTTTCTGAGAAAAGGAATTGCAATTTCAGCTTATTCAACCTCCATATTGCAGTTCTGCAGCAGAATACATAAGGGGCTTGCCTAGAAAACTTGAATATGCTCAGATATTGGTGGCAGAATTGCAATGATGAAAAGAGAAAATATTCTGAGTTTCATGTAAATCCATTCGTGCAATTTTCTCTGAAAATTCTATAAGTGTTCAACTTTCCTCCGTGTGCATAGAGATAGCTCAATTCAGGGACTGAGAAACAGATTGATATAGGGAATTCCATGCATATTGGTACAACCAAATATTGGTAGCAAAGTGGTTATGAGGAGGAGATTTAATACCCAAAGTTTAATTGAAATCCATTTGTGAAACTTTCTCAGAAATTGAACTTAATTTCAGTTCTATTCCAGGTGAACATTACAGTTCTGCAAAAGGGAAAACAAAGGGGCTTGCCTAGAAAACCTTGCGGTGGAAGGCTCCAATTTTGGGCCAGTTATAGGAATGATGAAAAGAGAAATTTCCCAAAGTTTCATGGAAATTCATTCTTGAAAATTTCTCACAGAAAGGTTTTCAATTTCCAATCTATTCAACCTGTATGTTACGTCTCTTCACCAGGAATTTAGAATGGTGTTGCCTAGAAAATTAGGTGGTAGAATGCTCATATGTTGGGGGAAGAGTGGGAATGAGGGAAAGAGAAAACACTCAAAGTTTCATGGAAATCAATTCGTGCATTTTCATAGAAACCTCTATAAGAATGCAGGTTAACTCTGAATGCATATAAAAAGCTCAACACTGGGAATTAAATCATACTGTTATAGCAGATGCACCATGCATATTGTCACCACCAAATCTTGGGACCAAAGTGGGAATGAGGAGGAGAGATAATATGCAAAGTTTCACTGAAATCCTTTCATGAAACATTCTCAGAAAAGTAACTTCAACTTCAGCTCTCTTCAACCTGCACTTTACAGTACTGCAACAGAAAATCATAAAGGGCTTGCCTAGAAAACTTGGAGTAGATAATCAGATGTTGGGGGCATAATGGGAATGATGAAAAGAGAAAAACAACCAAAGTTTCATGGAAATTCATTCGTGCATTTATTCAGAAAACTGTATGAGGTTGTGCTTTACTCTGAGGGCATAGGGTAAGCCCAACTCAGGCAATAAACACATATTTTTGGGTAGCACGAACACAGTGTATATTTGTACTACCAAATCTTGGGAGTCAAGTGGGGATGAGGAGGAGAGAAAATATCCAAAGTATCATGGAAATCCATTCGTAAAACTTTCTCAGAAAATGAACTTCAATTTCAGCTCTATTCAAACAGTACATCACACTTCTGCAACAGGAAGACATAAGGGGATTCCCTAAAAAACTTCGAAGTGGAATGATCAGATGTTATGGTCAGAGTGGGAATGATGAAACGAGAAAATACCCAAAGTTTCTTGGAAATCCATTCGTGAAATTTTTTTTCTTTTTTTTTTATTGTAACCAAATGGGATACATGTTGTTTCTCTGTCTGTACATGGCGTAAAGGCATACCATTTGTGTAATCATAAATTTACATAGGGTAATGTTGTTTGATTCATTCTGCCATTTTTTACCTTCCCCCCCTCCCCTCCCACCCCTCCCCTCCATCTACACAGTCCTTCCTTCCTCCATTCCTGCCCCCCTCCCTAAACCCAACTCCAACCCCAACATTAACCCTTCCCACCTCCCATCATGTGTCATCATCCACTTATTAGCGATATCATTCTTCCTTTGGTTTTTTGAGATTGGCTTATCTCACTTAGCATGATATTCTCCAGTTTCATCTATTGGCCTGCAAATGCCATAATTTTATCATTCTTTATGGCTGAGTAATATCCCATTGTATATATATACCACAGTTTCTTTATCCATTCATCAATTGAAGGACATCTAGGTTGGTTCCACAATCTGGCTATTGTGAACTGAGCAGCTATGAACATTGATGTGGCTGTATCTCTGTAATATGCTGATTTTAAATCCTTTGGGTATAGGCCAAGGAGTGGGATAGCTGGGTCAAATGGTGGTTCCATTCCAAGATTTCTAAGGAGTCTCCACACTGCTTTCCAGAGTGGCTGCACTAATTTGCAGCCCCACCAGCAATGTAAGAGTATACCTTTCTCCCCACATCCTTGCCAACACCTGTTGTTGCTTGTATTCTTGATAATCGCCATTCTAATTGGGGTGAGATGGAATCTTAGGGTGGTTTTGATTTGCATTTCTCTTATTACTAGAGATGTTGAACATTTTTCCATATGTTTGTTGATTGCTTGTATATCTTCTTCTGTGAAGTGTCTATTCATTTCTTTAGCCCATTTGTCAATTGGATTATTTACATTCTTGGTGTAGAGTTTTTTGAGTTCTTTATAGATTCTGGAGATTAGCACTCTATCTGAAGTATGATTGGCAAAGATTTTCTCCCACTCTGTAGGCTCTTTCTTCGCATTGCTGATAGTTTCCTTTGCTGAGAGAAAGCTTTTTAGTTTGAATCTATCCCAGTTATTAATTCTTGCTTTTATTTCTTGTGCTGTGGGAGTCCTGTTGAGGAAGTCTGGTCCTAAGCCGACATGATGAAGCTCTGGACCTACTTTTTCTTCTATAAGATGCAAGGTCTCTGGTCTGATTCTGAGATCCTTAATCCATTTTGAGTTTAGTTTCGTGCATGGTGAGAGATATGGGTTTAGTTTCATTCTGTTGCATATGGATTTCCAATTCTCCCAGCACCATTTGTTGAAGAGGCTATCTTTTCTCCATTGCATATTTTTGGACCCTTTGTCTAGTATGAGAAAATTGTATTTATTTGGGTTTGTGTCCGTGTCCTCTATTCTGTACCATTGATCCACCTTTCTATTTTGGTACCAATACCATGCCGTTTTTGTTACTATTGCTTTGTAGTAGAGTTGAAGATCTGGTATTGCGATACCCCCTGCTTCACTCTTTCTGCCAAGGATTGCTTTAGCTATTCTGGGTTTTTTATTCTTCCAGATGAATTTCATAATTTCTTGCTCTATTTCTGTAAGGTACATCATTGGGATTTTAATTGGAATTGCATTGAATCTGTATAGCATTTTGGTAGTATGGCCATTTTGACAATATTAATTCTGCCTATCCAAGAACATGGGAGATCTTTCCATCTTCTGAGGTTTTCTTTAATTTCTTTCTTTAGTGTTCTCTAGTCCTCATTGTAGAGGTCTTTCACCTCTTTTGTGAGATTGATTCCCAAATACTTTATTTTTTTCGAAACTATTGTGAATGGGGTAGTTTTCCTGATTTCTCTTTCTGAAGATTCATTGCTTATGTATAAAAATGCATTAGATTTATGTGCATTGATCTTATATCCCGCTACTTTTCTGAATTCACTTATGAGATCTAAAAGTTTTCTGGTGGAATTTCCTGGTTCCTCTAAGTATACCATCATATCATCAGCAAATAGGGATAGTTTGAGTTCTTCTTTTCCTATTCGTATCCCTTTAATTTCTTTGGTCTGTCTAATTGCTCTGGCTAGAGTTTCAAGGACGATATTGAATAAAATTGGTGAAAGAGGGCATGCCTGCCATGTTCCAGTTTTTAGAGGGAATGCTTTCAGTTTTTCACCATTTAGAATGATATTAGCCATGGGTTTAGCGTAGATGGCCTTTACAATGTTAAGGAATGTTCCCACTATCCCTATTTTTTCTAGTGTTTTGAGCATGAAGGGGTGCTGTATTTTATCAAATGCTTTTTCTGCATCTATCGAAATAATCGTGTGATTCTTGACTTTAAGTCTATTGATATGGTGAATGACATTTATTGATTTCCTGATGTTGAACCAACCTTGCATCCCTGGGATGAAACCCACTTGATCATGTTGCACTATCTTTTTAATATGTTTTTGTATGTGATTTGCTAAAATTTTGTTTAGAATTTTTGCGTCGATGTTCATTAAGGATATTGGTCTGAAATTTTCTTTCCTTGATGTGTCTCTGTCTGGTTTAGGAATCAGGGTAATATTGGCTTCATAGAATGAGTTTGGGAGAGTTCCCTCCTCTTCTATTTTCTGGAATACTTTGAGAAGTATTGGAATGAGCTCTTCTTTAAAAGTTTTGTAGAACTCGGCTGAGAACCCATCTGGTCCTGGACTTTTCTTTCTTGGTAGGCTTTTGATGACTTCTTCTATTTCATTTCTTGAAATTGGTCTATTTAAATTGTGTATGTCCTCCTCGTTCAGTTTAGGCAATTCATATGTCTCTAGAAACCTGTTGATGTCTTCGACATTTTCTATTTTGTTGGAGTATAGATTTTCAAAATAGCTTCTAATTATGTTTTGTATTTCAGTCGTGTCTGTTGTGATATTTCCTTGTGCATTCCGAATTTTAGTGATTTGGGTTTTCTCTCATCTTCTCTTTGTTAGTGTGGCTAAAGGTTTATCAATTTTGTTTATTTTTTCGAAGAACCAAATATTTATTTTGTCAATTTTTTGTATTGTTTCTTTCGTTTCAATTTCGTTGATTTCAGCTCTCAGTTTAACTATTTCCTGTCTTCTACTACTTTTGGTGTTGGTCTGTTCTTCTTTTTCTAGGGCTTTGAGCTGTAGTGTTAGGTCATTTATTTTTTGAGTTTTACTTCTTTTATTAAATGCGCTCCATGAAATAAATCTTCCTCTAAGTACTGCTTTCATAGTGTCCCAGAGATTTTGATATGATGTTTCTTTGTTCTCATTTACCTCTAAGAATTTTTTAATTTCCTTCCTAATATCTTCTGTTATCCATTCATCATATAGTAGCATATTGTTTAATCTCCAGGTGTTGGAGTAGTTTCTGTTTTTTACTCTTTCATTAATTTGTAACTTCAATCCATTATGATCTGATAGAATACAAGGTAGTGTCTCTATCTTCTTGTATTTTCCGACATTAGCTTTGTGGCATAATATATGGTCTATTTTAGAGAAGGATCCATGTGCTGCTGAGAAGAAAGTGTATTCGCTCTTGGTTGGATGGTATATTCTATAAATGTCTGTTAAGTCTAAATTATTGATTGTGTTATTGAGATCTATGGTTTCTTTGTTCAATTTTTGTTTGGAAGATCTGTCCAGTGGTGAAAGAAGCGTGTTAAAATCACCTAGTATTATTGTGTTATGGTCTATTTGGTTTCTAAAATTGAGAAGGCTTTGTTTGACATACATGGATGAGCCACTGTTTGGGGCATAGATGTTTATGATTGTTATATCTTGCTGATTTATGCTTCCCTTAAGCAGTATGAAATGTCCTTCTTTGTCCCTTCTGACTAACATTGGCTTGAAGTCCACATTATCTGAAATGAGGATGGATACTCCAGCTTTTTTGCTGAGTCCATGTGCATGGTATGTTTTTCCCCATCCTTTCACCTTTAGTCTATGGGTATCTCTTTCTATGAGGTGAGTCTCTTGCCAGCAACATATTGTTGGATCTTTCTTTTTAATCCAATCTGCCAGTCTATGTCTTTTGATTGATGAATTCAGGCCATTAACATTCAGGGTTATTATTGAGATATGATTTGTATTCCCAGTCATTTGGTTCATGTTTAAAATTTTTGACACATCTTGGTTCCTCCTTTATTTGACAGTTCCTTTAGGATAATTCCTCCCTTTGCTGATTTGCTTCTTTGTTTTTTGTCTCTTTCTCATGAAATATTTTGCTGAGAATGTTCTGTAATGCTGGCTTTCTTTTTGTAAATTCTTTTAGTTTTTGTTTATCATGGAATGATTTTATTTCATCGTCAAATTTGAAGGTAAGTTTTGCTGGGTATAAGATTCTTGGTTGGCATCCATTTTCTTTCAGAGCTTGAAAAATGTTGTTCCAGGCCCTTCTAGATTTTAGGGTCTGGATTGAAAAATCTGCTGATATCCGTATTGGCTTCCCCCTGAATGCAATTTGGTTCTTTTCTCTCACAGCCTTTAAAATTCTGTCTTTATTTTGTATGTTAGGTATTTTCATTATAATGTGCCTTGGTGTGGGTCTGTTGTAATTTTGTGTATTTGGAGTCCTATAAGCCTCTTGGACTTGATTTTCCATTTCATTCTTCATATTTGGTAAATTTTCTGATATTATTTCACTGAATAGATTATTCATTCCTTTGGTTTGTTTCTCTAAGCCTTCCTCAATCCCAATAATTCTCAAATTTGGCCTTTTCATGATATCCCATAGTTCTTGGAGATTCTGTTCATGATTTCTCACCATCTTCTCTGTTTGTTCAACTTCGTTTTCGAGGTTAAATATTTTGTCTTCCATATCTGAAGTTCTGTCTTCCAGCTGTTCTATCCTATTGGTTGTGCTTTCTATGGAGTTCTTAATTTGGTTTATTGTTTCCTTCATTTCAAGGATTTCTGTTTGGTTTTTTTTCAATATCTCTAACTCTTTATTGAAATGATCTTTTGCTTCCTGAATTTGCTCTGTTAACTGTCGATTGGTGCGATCGTTCAATGCCTGCATTTGCTCTTTCATCTCATCGTTTGCTTCCCTAATCATTTTAATTATGTACATTCTGAACTCCCTTTCTGTCATTTCTTCTGCCATGCTGTCGTTGGATTTTATTGATGTAACATCTAGATTTGTTTGGGGCATTTTCTTCCCTTGTTTTCTCATATTGTTCAGGAATCAGTGGGTCATTAAGATATTGCAGATTTCCTCTATCAACTTATAATGTCCCTGAAGATTGCTAGTATATCCCCTCTTATCCTTCAGTATCCTGAAGTCTTGGAGGAGGTTGATAATGCAGAGCTCCACGAAGAAGCTGCCTCTCTAGGGGTGGTGACCCTCAGGTGGGGTATATTCCCTGCTAGTGGGCAGAGGTGCCTCCACTTGTTTACCAATGGTCATCTAATGGGGAACTAGACTGTGGGCTGAGGCAAGGCTTGTTTGTGCCTGTGTCTCTGATTTTACCGTCCCTGTGGGAAAACCTCCCCTGGCCGGGAAGACTCACTCAGTGGGGACGTCTCGCTGGTCAGGTGCCCTCCTAGACGTTCCCCTCAATCTACAACTACCACCTGGGCTGGGCTGTCTTCCTCTGTAACGATCACAGGGGCCCGGACCTACGTCCTGTGCCTGGTAGCCTCACCCTTCGCAGGCAAGTCTCCTTAGGCTGCCTCTCCCAGAGAATCTGCCCGCCGCCCTGGAAACTTAGCTCCGCCCCTAGGCGCGTCTCTGTGCGGCTCCTCCAGCAAGAAGCCACCTAGCTCCTGGGACCCTGCTCTGCACCAATCGCCTGGCTATGCGGCCCCTCCTCTGAGCCACCACCTGGAGCCCTGCACAATAGCTCCGAGACCCAGAAACCCGCCACACACCTCCTCCTCTGGACAGCCACCCGGTCTCCGACGCAGTCACCAGGAGTCCAAACAACCCACTTCGGGTCTCCTCCTCCCGCCAACCACCCGCAGCCCCAGGCAGTCACTCCAAGTCCAAGTGACCCGCCCCATTCCTCCTCCTCCTCCTCAGGGTAGCCCCCCGGGTGTTCAGGAGCGGTGGCTCCGAGACCAAGCGACTCACCACGCTCCTCCTCCAGGCAGGCCACCAGTGTTCAGGAGCGGTCGCCTCTAGTCCAATCAACTCACCACTCGCCTCCTCCTCTGGCAACCACCTGCGGCCCTGATGCAGTCACTCCCAGACCAAGCGTCCCACCGCTCTCCTCCTCCAGGCAGGCCACCAGTGTTCTGGAGCAGTTGTTCTGAGTTCAAACAGATCGCCACGCAGCTCCTCCTCTGGCAACTGCCTGTGGCTCTGATGCAGTCACTCCTAGGTCAAGCAACCCGCCGTGCTCCTCCTCTTCCTCCGGGCAACCTCCCGGTGTTCAGGAGCACTTGCTCTGAGTTCGAACAGTTCACCACGCAGCTCCTCCTCTGGCAACCGCCCGCGGCTCTGATGCAGTCACTCCTAGACCAAGCGTCCCGCCGCGCTCCTCCTCTTCCTCCGGGCAACCCCCCGGTGTTCAGGAGCACTTGCTCTGAGTTCAAACAGTTCACCATGCAACTTCTCCTCTGGCAACCGCCCGCGGCTCTGATGCAGTCACTCCCAGATCAAGCAACCCGCCGGGCTTCTCCTTCTCCTCCAGGAAACCCCCTGGTGTTCAGAAGCGGTCACTCTGGGTCCAAACAGCTCGCCATGCAGCCCCTCCTCAGGCAGCCACCCGGAGCCCCAGTGGTTGCTTGAGTCCAAGCGCTGTGCTGAGCCGCCTCCTCTACGATGATCCCAGTTGTCCGTATTTGCCGCTCCAGTGGGGGGAGGGGCGTCTCGCCGAGCAACTCCACTTCACAAATTCCCTGCGTTCCGGGGCTACCGCCCCATCCGGGTCACCTCCCCAACAGGAGAGACTCACCCAGCGGCTTTGAGTTGGTCCCAAGTCTCTCACTATCTCCTCTTTTGAATCTTGCATCCTGGAGCAACGTGAAATGCAGCCGCCCTCTAGTCCGCCATCTTGGCCCGCCCCATTCGTGAAATTTTAACAAAAATGTATTTTAGTGGGCAGCTTTAATCTGAGTGCACATGAAAACTCAATTCAGAGAATAAGATACATATTGTTATTCTAGAAGTACCATGTACGTTGGCACCACATTATCTTGGGAGCAAAGTGGGGATGAGGAGGAGAGATAATACCCAAAATTTCATTAAAATCCATACGTGAAACTTTCGTAGAAAAGGAACTTCAATTTCTGTTCTGTTCAAACACTACACCACAGTTCTGCAAAAGCATATCATAACAGACTTGCCTAGCAAACTTGGAGGTCAAAATTTCAGATGTTTGGGGTAGAGAGGGAATGATGAAAAGAGAAAATAATGAAAGTTTTATGGAAATCCATTCTTGCCTTTTCAACTAAAATATTATTACATTGCAGTTTTACTTTGCTTGCAAATTGAAAGCTCAACTCAGGGAATTAGAAATATATTATTATAGCAGAAGCACTGTACATGTTGTTACCACCAAATCTTGGAATCAAAGTGGGTATGAGGAGGGGAGCTAATATCCACATGGAACTCCACTCGAGCAATTTTATCAGAACACTGTATTAGTGTGCTGCTTTAATGAGCATGCATAGGGAAAGCACAATAAGGGAATTAGAAAAACTGTTATAGCAGATGCACAATGCAAGTTGGCACCACCAAATTTTGGGAGTAATGTGGATATGAGGAGGAGAGGTAAGACCCAAAGTTTTAATTAAATTCATTCGTGAAATTTTCTCAGAAAAGGAACTTCAATTTCAGCTCTCGGCGATCCAAGATGGCGGACTAGAGGGGGACTGCATCCCCAGTCGCTCCAGAACCCAGGAGTTAAGAAGGGGAGGCATTGAGAGACTCGGACCAAAATAGAACCATGGGTGAGTCCGCCCACTGGGTAAAGCTCAGCCCGGGAGGCAGGCCCAGATAGAGGTGGCTTATCAGAGCAGGGCAGGGCAGCTAGAGTCTTCCAACAGGCAGCCCTGTGCACTCTGGAGCTGGGCCCCTCCCACACAGCCAGCTTCTCCAGGTTCTCGGAGCAGGCCCCCTACTGAGAGCCTTTCTGATCAGAACAAGCTCCAAGTCCCGGAGCCAGCGTGGCATACTCTGGCCCGCAAGCGGCTTCGGGGACCAGGACAGGGCAGCCAGAGACCTCCCCAAGCAGCCTGGACCCCTGCAGTGGGAGGTGCCTTTCAAGGCTAGCTTCTCGGAACAGATCGCCCAGTGAGAGACTTTCTACAGAGAGACACCCACAAGTCCCCGAGCCAACGGAGAGCTTCGATCCGCAAGCAGCCTCTGGGATCAGGGCAGGGCAGCCAGAGACTTCTCCAGGCAGCTCTGCCCACTCCGGCTGCAGGCTCTTTCCACGGGACGATCCAAGATGGCGACCCAGAGGGTGACTTCATCTCCAGTCGCTCCAGAACCCAGGACTCAAGAAGGGGAGGCATTGAGAGACTTGGACAAAAATAGAGTCACGGGGTGAGTCTCCTCCACTGGGCGAAACTTGGCATGGGCACCAGACACAGATAGGGGTGGCTTATCAGAGCAGGGCAGGGCAGCTAGAGTCTTCCCAATGTAGCCTTCCACACTCCGGTGGTGGGCTCCCCCCACACGGCCAGCTGCACGGTGCAGGCCCCCAGTGAGAGCCTTTCCACACAGAGCCAGCTCAAAGTCCTGGAACCAGTAGGGGCTAGGGGCAGCTTTCTTTGGAAGCACTGCATTATCATGTTCCTCCAAGACTTCAGGCTACTGAAGGCTGGGAGGTGATACACTGGAAATCTACCGGGACACTATAAGCCAATAGAGGAAATCTGCAATATCTCAGATTCCCACTGACAGCTGACCAATATGAGAAAACAAGGGAAGAAAATGTCCCAAACAAACCTAGATACTACATAAGTAAAACCCAATGACAGCACAGCAGAAGAAATGTCAGAAAGGGAGTTCAGAATGTACATAATTAAAACAATCAGAGTAGCAAATGAGGAGATGAAAGAGCAAATGCAGGCATTGAAGGAGGAGATGAAAGAGCAAATGCAGGCATTAAATGATCGCACCAATCAACAGTTAAAAGACCAAATACGGGAAGCAAGAGATCATTTCAAGAAAGAGTTAGAGATACTGAAAAAAAAAAAAACTGAAATCCTTGAAATGAAGGAAACAATAAACCAAGTTAAAAACTCCATAGAAAGCATAACCAATAGGATAGAACACCTGGAAGACAGAACCTCAGACATTGAAGACAAATTATTTAATCTTGAAAACAAAGTTGGCCAAACAGAGAAGATGGTAAGAAATCATGAACAGAATCTCCAAGAACTATGGGATATCATGAAAAGGCCAAATTTAAGAATTATGGGGATTGAGGAAGGCTTAGAGAAACAAACCAAAGCAATGAACAACCTATTCAATGCAATAATATCAGAAAATTTCCCAAATCTGAAGAATGAAATGTAAAATCAAGTACAAGAGGCTTATAGAACTCCAAATACACAAAATTACAACAGACCCACACCAAGGCATATTATTATGAAGATACCTAACATACAAAATAAAGACAGAATTTTAAAGGTCACGAGAGAAAACAATCAAATTACATTCAGAGGGAAACCAATAAGAATATCAGCAGATTTTTCAATCCAGACCCTAAAATCTAGAAGGGCCTGGAACAACATTTACCAAACCCTGAAAGAAAATGGATGCCAACCAACAATCTTAAACCCAAAAAAACTTACCTTCAAATTTGATGATGAAATAAGATCCTTCCATGATAAACAAAACCTAAAGGAATTTACAAAAAGAAAGCTAGCATTACAGAACATTCTCAGCAAAATATTCCATGTGGAAGAGATGAAAAACAATGATGCAAATCAGCAACAGGAGGCGCTAGCCTAAAGGAATAACCAAATAAAGGAGAAACGAAATCATGTCAAAAAACAAATATGAGTCAAATGACTGGGAATACAAAACATATCACAATAATAACTCTGAATGTTAATGGCTTGAACTCATCAATCAAAAGACATAGACTGGCAGATTGGATTAAAAAGAAAAATCCAACAATATGCTGCCTGCAAGAGACTCATCTCATAGAAAGAGATACCCATAGACTAAAGGTGAAAGGATGGGGAAAAACATACCATGCACACGGACACAGCAAAAAGCTGGAGTATCCATCCTCATTTCAGATAATGTGGACTTCAAGCCAAAACTAGTCAGAAGGGATAAAGAAGGACATTACATGCTGCTTAAGGGAAGCGTAAATCAGCAAGACCTAACAATCATAAATATCTATGCCCTGAACATTGGCTCATCCACGTACATCAAACAAATCCTTCTCAATTCCAGAAATCAAATAGACCACAACACAATAATACTAGGCGATTTTAACACACCTTTCTCACCACTGGATAGATCATCCAAACAAAAATTGAATAAAGAAACCATAGATCTCAATAACACAATCAACAAATTAGACTTAACAGACATTTATAGAATATACCATCCAACAAAGAATGAATACACTTTCTTCTCAGCAGCACATGGATCCTTCTCCAAAATACACCATATTTTATGCCACAAAGCTACTGTTAGCAAATGCAAGAAGATAGAGATACTACCTTGTACTCTAACAGATCATAATGGATTGAAATTAGAAATAAATGACAGAATAAAAAACAGAAATTTCTCCAATACCTGGAGATTAAATAATACACTATTATATGATGAATGGATAACAGAAGACTTCAGGAGGGAAATAAAAAAATTCTTAGAAGTAAATGAGAACAAAGACACATCATATCAAATCTCTGGGACAGTATGAAAGCAGTACTTAGAGGAAGATTTATTTCATGGGGCGCATTCAAAAAAAGAAGTAGAAATCAACAAATAAATGTCTTAACACTACAGCTCAAAGTCCTAGGAAAAGAAGAGCAGACCAATACCAAAAGTAGTAGAAGACAGGAAATAGTTAAAATCACAGCCGAAATCAACGGAATTGAAACAAAAGAAACAATTGGAAAAATTAACAAAATAAACAGTTGGTTCTTTGAAAAAATAAACAAAATTGATAAACCCTTAGCCACACTAACAAAGAGAAAAAGGGAGAAAACTCAAATTACTAAAATTCGGAATGAACAAGGAAACATTACAACAGACACGACTGAAATACAAAATATTATTAGAAGCTATTTTGAAAATCTATACTCCAACAAAACAGAAAACCTCGAAGACATCAACAAATTTCTAGAGACATATGAATTACCTCAACTGAACGGGGAGGACATACTCAACTTAAATAAACCAATTCCAAGCAATGAAATAGAAGAGGTCATCAAAAGCCTACCAACAAAGAAAATTCCGGGACCAGATGGGTTCTCAGCCGAGTTCTACAAAACCTTTAAAGAAGAGCTCATTCCAATACTCCTCAAAGTATTCCATGAAATAGAAGAGGAGGGAACCCTCCCAAACTCGTTCTATGAAGCCAATATCACCCTGACACCTAAACCAGACAGAGACACATTGAGGAAAGAAAATTTCAGACCAATATCCTTAATGAAAATCGACGCAAAAATTCTCAACAAAATTTTAGCAAATTGCATACAAATATATATCAAAAAGATAGTGCACCACGAACAAGTGGGTTTTATCCCAGGGATGCAAGGTTGGTTCAACATTCGGAAATCAATAAATGTCATTCACCATACCAGCAGACTTAAAGTTAAGAATCACATGATTATTTCAATAGATGCAGAAAAAGCATTCGATAAAATACAGCACCCCTTCATGCTCAAAACAATAGAAAAAAATTGGGGTAATGGGAACATTCCTTAACATTATAAAGGCAATCTGCGCTAAGCCCATGGCCAATATCATTCTAAATGGTGAAAAAATGAAAGCGTTCCCTCTAAAAACTGGAACAAGGCAGGCATGCCCTCTTTCACCACTTCTATTCAACATCGTCCTTGAGACTCCAGCCAGAGCAAGTAGACAAACCAAAGAAATTAAATGGATATGAATTGGAAAAGAAGAAATCAAACTATCCCTGTTCGCTGACAACATGATTATATATTTAGAGGAACCTGGAAATTCCACCAGAAAACTTTTAGAACTCATAAGTGAATTCAGTAAAGTAGCAGGTTACAAGATCAATGCTCATAAATCTAATGCATTTTTGTACATAAGTGATGAATCTTCAGAAAGAGAAATTAGGAAAACTACCCCATTCACAATAGCATTGAAAAAAATAAAATACTTGGGAATCAATCTCACAAAAGAGGTGAAAGACCTCTACGATGAGGACTAGAGAACACTAAAGAAAGAAATTAAAGAAAACCTCCGAAGATGGAAAGATCTCCCATGTTCCTGGATAGGCAGAATTAATATTGTCAAGATGGCCATACTACCTAAAGTGCTATACAGATTCAATGCAATTCCAATTAAAATCCCAATGATGTACCTTGCAGAAATAGAGCAAGCAATTATGAAATTCATCTGGGAGAATAAAAAACCTAGAATAGCTGAAGCAATCCTAAGTAGCAAGAACGAAGCAGGGGGTATTGCAATACCAGATCTTCAACTCTACTACAAAGCAATAGTAACAAAAACGGCATGGTATTGGTACCAAAATAGACAGGTAAATCAATGGTACAGAATAGAGGACATGGACCCAAACCCAAATAAATACAATTTTCTCATACTAGACAAAGGGTCCAAAAATATGCAATGGAGAAAAGATACCCTCTTCAACAAATGGTGCTGGGAAAACTGGAAAACCACATGCAACAGAATGAAATTAACCCCTATCTCTCACCCTACACAAAACTCAACTCAAAATGGATCAAGGACCTCGGAATCAGACCGGAGACCCTGCATCTTATAGAAGAAAAAGTAGGTCCAAATCTTCAACTTGTTGGCTTAGGATCAGACTTCCTTAACAGGACTCCTATAGCACAAGAAACAAAAGCAAGAATCAACAACTGGGATAGATTCAAACTAAATAGCTTTCTCTCAGCAAAGGAAACTATCAGCAATGTGAAGAGAGAGCCTACAGAGTGGGAGAATATCTTTGCCAACCATACTTCAGATAGAGCGCTAATTTCCAGAATGTATAAAGAACTCAAAAAACTCTACACCAAGAATACAAATAATCCAATCAACAAATGGGATAAGGAAATGAACAGACACTTCACAGAAGAAGATGTACAAGCAATCAACAGATATATGAAAAAATGTTCAACATCCCTAGTAATAAGGGAAATGCAAATCAAAACTACCCTAAGATTTCATCTCATCCCAATTGGAATGACGATTATCAAGAACACAAGCAACAATAGGTGTTGGTGAGGATGTGGTGAAAAAGGAACACTCATACATTGCTGGTGTGGTTGCAAATTAGTGCAGCCACTCTGGAAAGCAGTATGGAGATTCCTCAGAAAGCTTGGAATGGAAACAGCATTTGACCCAGCCATCCCACTCCTCAGCCTATACCCAAAGGATTTAAAATCAGCATACTACAGAGATACAGCCACATCAATGTTCATTGCTGCTCAATTCACCATAGCCAGATTGTGGAACCAACCTAGATGCCCATCAGTTGATGAATGGATAAAGAAACTGTGGCATATATATACAATGGAATATTACTCCACAATGAAGAATGATAAAATTATGGCATTTGCAGGCAAATGGATGAAATTGGAGAATATCATACTAAGTGAGATAAGCCAATCTCAAAAAACTAAAGGATGAATGATCTCACTGATAAGCGGATGAGGACATATATTGGGGGGTGGGATGGGTTAGCGCTAGGTTTAGGGTTAGGTTTAGGGTTAGGGATAAGGAGTGTGGTAAGAATGAAGGAAAGAAGGACTGTATAGAGGGAGAAGAGAGGTGGGAGGGGTGGGGGGGAAGGGAAAAAAATAATGAATCAAACATCATTGCCCTATGTGAACGTATGATTACACAAATGGTATGCCTTGACTTCATGTACAAATACAGAAACAACATGTATCCATTTGTATACAATAATAATAAAAAATAAATTTAAAAAAATAAAAATCCAAAAAAAAATAATAATTTCAGCTCTCTTCATCCTACACGTTACAGATCTGCAACAGGAATACTTAAGGGGCTTCCCTAGAAAACATGGAGGTAGAATGATCAGATGTTGAGGTCTGAGTAGGAATGATGAAACTAGAAAATACCAAAAGTTTCTCAGAAATTCATTCATGCAATTTTCTCAAAAAAGTCTATCAGCAGGCAGCTTTACTCTGCGTGCATAGGGAAAGCTCAGTTCAGGGAATATGAAACACATTTTATAGCAGAAATACCGTGTATGCTGGTGCCACCAAATCTTGGGGACAAAGTGGGGATGAGGAGGAGAGATAATCCCCAAAGTTTCATTGAAATCCATTTGTGATAATTTATCAGAAAAAGAAATTCAATTTCAGCTCTATTCAACCTGCATGTTATGGTTCTTCAACAGGAATTTAGAAGGGGCTTTCCTGGAAACCTTGGAGGTAGAATGCTCAGATTTTGGGGGCAGAGTGGGAATGATGAAAAGAGAAATTACCTAAAGTTTCATTGAAATCCTTTCTTGAAACTTTCTCAGAAAAGGAACTTCAATTTCAGCTCTATTCAACCTTCACATTACAATTCTGCAAGAGGAAAACATAAGGGACTTGCCAAAAAAACTTAATGGTACAATGCTCAGATGTTGTGACAGAGAGGGGATGATGAAAGGAGGAAATATCCAAAGTTTCATGGAAATCCATTCATGTAATTTTCTCAGAAAACTCTATTATGGTGAGGATTTACTTTGCTTGCATAGGAAAAGCTCACATTAGGGAATTAGAAACAGATTGTTTAAGCAGAAGTTCCATGCCTGTTGGCACCACCAAATCTTGCGAAGCAAAGTCGGTATGAGTTGGAGAGGTAATACCCAAAGTTTCATTGCCTTTCTTTCAGCCTGATGCATGTGTCCATATGATATTCTTCACCTGAAAATTGTGTTCATCGCATTACTATTGGCACTTGTTTTTTCCATCACATTCACTTTCTTGGAGCAGTTTTTTGCCAGTATGTATGACATTGATCTCTAATCTGCATCCTACAGGTGCTCTTCAAAGGACTCCTGACATTGTCAAAAAGGGTCTTTGACAGAATGGCAGCAGTCACATGAAGCAGATAAACTGTTATCACAAGAGTGATTGGCCAGATACTTGTTCATCTAAAGGTGAGTTAAATGGCCATTTGGAAATTCAGTACAAGAGAATTTCTGGGTGCAGACTCGTTGCATGGCAGCTGGAAATAGGTGGAGCCTCTCTGATGGAGTGTACACAGAATATTTCTGCTTTCTTGCTAGCTTCCTCAGGCCTTCATCATCCATGCTCAGTGACTGCATACCTCCTCTCCTCTCTTGGAATCAGAGCAGCCACCCACATGTACTTAGAAGTCAAATTAACAGGTTCAAGCTGTCACTGTTTTGACATTGTATAAAAGGTAATTCATCCTGTCGAAGTGGCTGTGATGTTTTCAAATTCATTTATTAATGAAAAAACCAAGTTGCTCTGGATAATCCCCTGACCTCAGCTGTGAACACTCATCACTCTTTGAGGCTGGGAGTGTCCTAGGCAATGTTCCTGGGTGAGCAAAATCATGTGAGATAATAGGTCTGGAAGAGTGGTACAGGAGGGCAATGCCACTGGTGCTGGTGGTAAGCTGGGTGATCCTCTTGACCTTGCTGCATTCCTCCATCCCTCTGCATTCCACCAAACCAGTTGGGGCCCAATAGCCTGCACAGTATAGGGGTGACAAGGTGGTCAGCATGCCCAATGTGCCCAATTGAGAACAGCATCAAATAGTGGTCCTGGAGCATATTGCAGGCTGTCAGGCTTCAGTGGGTTTCCTTGCACTGGCAGTTGCTGGATGGGCCATAGACATGCTGGGCTGTGCCCCAAATAAATGCTGCCTCCTTTTAACCTGGGCCATGAATTTAGGATTGCTTTTCCTCAAAACACCAGACCTCTAATCCTCACTCCCTTGGCCTTCCCTCCTAACATCACAGCTGAGATGGTACTTGTCTGGAAACTCAGTCAGAAACCACCAAAATCAGAAACATCTCTGGGGACACGGGAACCATGATGACATCATGCCATTATTCTACCTCTGCATGACATAGGAAGGTATCCACAAGAGTGACTAAGGTGTCCATGTAGACCAATGGCCAGAAACATCCCCTGGGGAGAGAAACCAAGTGAAATCTCCTTTGGCAGCCTACACCTCCACGTCCTTCAATCAGAGTTGCTGGATGCCAGTAGTTCCACATTGTCTATTGTAGCTCTCAGGTTTCTAGATTTCATTTCACAGAAGCACTGTTAACCAAACCAGTTATTTCTTTCAGAAGGATCAATAATAGCAGAGTAGAATTTTGAAGGGAAGTGAATGATTGAAAGTTCAATGGAAGTGATGTTTTGGAAACTAATCTCAGTGCAACAACTTCTGAGATGATATTGCAGTCAAAAGAAACATAGGAAGTTTGAAAATTAGGCAAAGATTTCTTTTTTTTTTCTGCCAGTACATATTCTGCCTGACATCACATATTCCGTGAGCCATTACTATTCCCTTGTGTACACTTACAGTTTGACACCAAGTCTGGCTAAGTTGCTTAGACCTTCCCTAATTTAGGTAGACTGATTTTCAATGCAGATGCACATGGCTCACCTGCACCCATGTCCCTGAGATTATAAGGGAAGATCCAGCACCTCAATTCATCCAATTATTTGGCACAAATATCTGTTTTTTTTTTTTTTAATTTTTAAGTGAAAGGTCCAGGAGGAGGACGTAGAGTGTGACAAAATTAATTTATGGTTGTAATAAAGGCTTGGGGTTCAGGTTTAAATTTACCCTACCATTTTCTGATATAACAGTCTCCTGAGCATATAAATTTTCCCAGATGTCCCTGTCCCCCTCTTGCCCCAGGTCCCTCGGATCACTTAGATAACTGACTGCTCAGAGTTCAGCTACAAATGTTTTCATGTTTGAAAAGTTAGGGGCAAATCTATCTCTTATTACATCCCCCAAATACTGTGGAAGTTGACTTGCTTTCAAACATAAAATAA
This sequence comes from Sciurus carolinensis, assembly GCF_902686445.1. Lineage (NCBI taxonomy): Eukaryota > Metazoa > Chordata > Mammalia > Rodentia > Sciuridae > Sciurus > Sciurus carolinensis. Next base: position 46,409,650 of record NC_062232.1, read on the forward strand.
AAACTCCATAGGAAGGTTTTGGTTTTTCTTTGCATGGACTTCCTGTAAAGCATTTCACAGAGGATACCAGAAAAGGATCCAGTCACCTGACATACTCAAACTCTGCAGATAAAACATATCTGTCAATCTCAATATTTTTTATACTGTTAAATCAAGTGACTAGAACACGGTCGGTAAAGGAGCAATTTTAAGTGGAAGTTCACTCCAATGAGTGTTTTCACCAGGAGGCTCTTGTAAAAGTCAGCAATACTTCCCCAGTGATCTTAAATTTTCTGGAGTTGGTATTGCAGGAGATGAGAGAGACCTTAGGAACTGATAGATTATATCCTTCTCATGAAAATGCTGATGTGGTGTATAAATAAGCAAGTTGATGAAGAAGAAAGGATGCTTGAGAGTTGATAATGGCACAAAATTCCAAAGTTGAACTGCAGTAATATTTGGCAAGTGGTAGTCTTCTGGGGCACTTTTCCAGGACATGAGAAAATAAAGTGGACTGTTCCACCTGGGTGTGTTACAAGTCAACCTCAATGTCAGCTGTGAAACCTAGAGGTGAGGAAAAAAAGAGAACTACTTTTGGCACTGAATTTTGAATCTCTGCTTTGCTTTGAATTGGGAAGTTATTTTCTAAAAGGTTGAGTAAATTGGTGTTGAAAACATATCTTCTTTTCAACAGATGTCAATCAGTTGTGACAGGGTGAATTAGAAAACTGGATTCCCTGTATCCATGGGGTTCCAGTGTCCACTGTAATAAAGCATTTTTATAGACTTTTGTTGATTTTGATGGATGTTCTTATGCCCACCAGTGTAGAATTGTGTGTAGGATATGGTTTTCTTATCTTTACCTTGGTTCTGTGGAAGGGTTTGATTGTGCTTTCTAGCATAAGACATCACACAAGAACACCTATTTTAAAGAACTGACAAATAAAGAAATCAGAGATTAGATATGTGGTTTCATTAAATGAAGAAATTAAGTGAAATTAATTAAATTAAATTAATTTAATTAAATTAATTAAATTAAATGAAGAAAAAATGGTTCTGTGTTTTATAAATGCTTTAGGATCTGTTTTCATTGTCAGTAATGCCGATCATATGTTGGGTTATTACTTCAAATTTCTCTTTTATAAATTCAGAATGGGTTTACATTGGGTCTTCATTTTTATATTTTAGCAGAGTTTGTCTATTTTTGTGTTTAAATATCTGATAATATAGAACACTAATTATTTGGAGAGACATCATTCAGGTCTGCACTTCCAAGTTTGTACTTGTGTAAAGTTAGTTGCTTTTGTGCATGTGCTGTGGTTTAAGAAAGCTTTTCCTCATAAGACATGTGCCAGAAAAGTCAAATGACCATACAAGTAATCTGCATTACATTGCTAGCAACAATATAGATCCATGAATTTTCAAGGACATTCATGTTCGTTGCAAGTTGAGATATTGTCAGTAATTGTGCATTCTGAAAGATCTCCATAGTTCTTACTGCTGCTTTTCTACAGTATTTTGAAGCTGAAGGGTACGCTGGTCCTTATTGGTAAACAATGAACAATAACTATTTTCTGTGTTTGCTCACTGAAGATTGCTATTCATTTCAAACACATTTTGTACTGAGTGCCCCACAGAAAGTCCTCAGCTCGTCCCCTTTTCTATATTCAGCTTTGACACTTTGTACAATTTCTTTCTTTCAGTATGATGTATGTGTCTAGGTGATATGCTTCACCTGAAACTTGTGTTCATCATGTTACTATTGGCACTTGTTGGATCCATCACATTCAATTCTTTGGAGCAGCTTTTTGCAAGGATTTTTGACACTGGCCTATAATATGCATCCCCCAGAGAATGTTTAAAGGACCACTGGGATTCTCAAAGATGACAGGCAGAGGTCACATGAAGGAGATGAGGCATTATGCCTTGGGGAGATTGGCCAGATATTTGCTCATCTAAAGGTGTTTTAAAGGGCTCCTTGGAAAGTACACACAGGAGAATTTCTGGGTACAGACTATTTCTAGGGCAGCAGCAAAGAGGTTGGGCCTGGTAGGTGGAGTGTCCAAGAATATATCTTCTCACTTGTTAGCTCACTCCAGGGCTCCATCACATATGCTCCATGACTCCCGCACTCCGTTCCTCTCTAGGGATCACAGAAGCCATCCAACTCCCCTTAGAAGTGGAACTTCAAATGTCCAGTTGTACCTTTTTAATATTGTAGAAAAGGTAATTCACCCTGCCAGAGTTGCTGTGATGTTTTCAAACTCAATTGTTTCCTAAATCACCAAGCTCCTTTGGATGCTCTCCTAAACTCCGCTGTGCATGGCCATCAGTCTGTAGGACTGAGAGGGCCCTAGGAGAGTTTCCTGAGTGAGCAAAAACACATGAGAGAGCAGGCCTGAGGGAACAGGGCAGGAAGGCAATGCAACTTGGGTTGGTGCTAAGCTGGGTGACTCTCATTACTGCACTGCACCACTTATTACACCCCATTACACAAAACACTTGGAGGTCAATTGCCTGCAGCAGGATGGGGTGACCAGTTGGCCAGCATGCCCAATGCTCCCAAATGAGAACAGAAGCATGTAGCAGGCATGGAGCATATTGCCAGTTCTCAGATTTCAGTGGGGTCCATTGCACTGGGAGGTACTGTATAGGCCACAGGCCCACTGAGCCATGTTCCCAACATACCCTGCCTTCATTTTTCTTTCTTTTTTTATTGTAAACAAATGGGATACATGTTGTTTCTCTGTTTGTACATGGAGTAAAGGCGTACCATTAGTGTAATCATAAATTTACATGGGGTAATGTTGTTTGATTCATTCTGTTATTTTTTCCCATTCCCCAACACTCCCACCCCTCACATAGCATGATATTCTCCAATTTCACCATTTGCCTGCAAATGCCATAATTTTATCATTCTTTATGACTGAGTAATACTCCATTGTATATATATACCACAGTTTCTTTATCCATTCATCAATTGAAGAGCATCTAGGTTGGTTCCACAACCTGGTTATTGTGAATTGAGCAGCTATGAACATTGATGTGGCTCGATCTCTGTAGTATGCTGATTTTAAGTCCTTTGGGTATAGGCCGAGGAGTGGGATAGCTGGGTCAAATGGTGGGTCCATTCCAAGTTTTCTAAGGAATCTCCACACTACTTTCCAGAGTGGCTGCACTAATTTGCAGCCCAAACAGCAATGTATGAGTGTATCTTTCTCCCCGGGGTCCTCGCCAACACCTGTCGTTCCTTGTATTCTTGATAATTGCCATTCTAATTGGGGTGAGATGGAATCTTAGGGTGGTTTTGATTTGCATTTCTCTTATTACTAGAGATATTGAACATTTTTTCATATGTTTGTTGATTGCTTGTAGATCTTCTTCTGTGAAGTGTCTGTTCATTTCCTTAGCCCATTTGTCAATTGGATTATTTGCATTCTTGGTGTAGAGTTTTTTGAGTTCTTTATAGATTCTGGAGATTAGCGCTCTATGTGAAGTATGATTGGCAAAGAATTTCTCCCACTCTGTAGGCTCTTTCTTCACATTGCTGATAGTTTCCTTTGCTGAGAGAAAGCTTTTTAGTTTGAATCTATCCCAGTTATTGATTCTTGTTTTATTTCTTGTGCTGTGGGAGTCCTGTTGAGGAAGTCTGGTCCTAAGCCGACATGATGAAGATCTGGACCTACTTTTTCTTCTATAATCTGCAGGGTCTCTGGTCTGATTCTGAGGTTCTTAATCCATTTTGAGTTTAGTTTCATGCACGGTGAGAGATATGAGTTTAAATTTATTCTGTTGCATATGGATTTCCAATTCTCCCAGCACCATTTGTTGAAGAGGCTATCTTTTCTCCATTGCATATTTTGGCCACCTTTTCTAGTATGAGAAAATTGTATTTATTTGGGTTTGTGTCCGTGTCCTCTATTCTGTACCATTGATCTACCTTTCTATTTTGGTACAAATACCATGCCATTTTTGTTACTATTGATTTGTACTAGAGTTGAAGATCTGATATTGCAATACTCCCTGCTTCGCTCTTTCTCCTAAGGATTGCTTTAGCTATTCTGGTTTTCTTATTCTTCCAGATGAATTTCATAATTGCTTGCTCTATTTCTGTAAGGTATGTCATAGGGATTTTAACTGAAATTGCATTGAATCTGTATAGCACTTTTGGGAGTGTGGCCATTTTGACAATATTAATTCTTCGTATTCAAGAACATGGGAGATCTTTCCATCTTCTAAGGTGTTCTTTAATTTCTTTCTTTAGTGTTCTGTAGTTCTCATCGTAGTGGTCTTTCACCTCTTTTGTGAGATTGATTCCCAAGTATTTTATTTTTTTTGACGCTATTGTGAATGGGGAGGTTTCCTAACTTCTTTCTGAATTTTCATCACTTATGTACAAAAATGCATTAGATTTATGAGCATTGATCTTGTAACCTGCTACTTTACTGAATTCACTTATGAGTTCTAAAAGTTTTCTGGTGGAATTTGCTGGTTCCTCTAAGCATATAATCATATCATCAGCAAATAGGGATAGTTTGAGTTCTTCTTTTCCTATTTGTGTCCCTTTAATTTCTTTGGTCTGTCTAATTGCTCTGGCTAGAGTTTCAAGGACGATATTGAATAGAAGTGGTGAAAGAGGGCATGCCTGCCTTGTTCCAGTTTTTAGAGGGAATGCTTTCAGTTTTTCACCATTTAGAATGATATTAGCCATGGGCTTAGCATAGATGGCCTTTACAATGTTAAGGAATGTTCCCACTATCCCTATTTTTTCTAGTGTTTTGAGCATGAAGGGGTGCTGTATTTTATCAAATGCTTTTTCTGCATCTATTGAAATAATCTTGTGATTCTTGAATTTAAGTCTATTGATATGGTGAATTACATTTACTGATTTCCTGATGTTGAACCAACCTTACATCCCTGGGCTGAAACCCACTTGATCATGGTGCACTATCTTTTAAATATGTTTTTGTATGTGATTTGCTAAAATTTTGTTGAGAATTTTTGCTTCGAAGTTCATTAAGGATATTGGTCTGAAATTTTCTTTCCTCGATGTGTCTCTGTCTGGTTTAGGTATCAGGGTGATATTGGCTTCATAGAATGTGTTTGGGAGGGTTCTCTCCTCTTTTATTTCATGGAATATTTTGAGAAGTGTTGAAATGAGCTCTTCATTAAAGGTTTTGTAGAACTCAGCTGAGAACCCATCTGGTCCTGGACTTTTCTTTGTTGGTAGGCTTTTGATGAATTCTTCTATTTCATTACTTGAAATTGGTGTATTTAAATTGTGTATGACCTCCTGGTTCAGTTTAGGCAATTCATATGTCTCTAGAAACCTGCTGAAGTCTTCGAAATTTTCTATTTTGTTGGAGTATAGATTTTCAAAAAGCTTCTAATTATGTTTTGTATTTCAATCGTGTCTGTTGTGATATTTCCTTGTTCATTTCGAATTTTAGTGATTTGGGTTTTCTCTCGTCTACTCTTTGTTAGTGTGGCTAATGGTTTATCCATTTTGTTTATTGTTTCGAAGAACCAGCTATTTATTTTGTCAATTTTTTATATTGTTTCTTTCGTTTCAATTTCGTTGATTTCAGCTCTGAGTTTAACAATTTCCTGTCTTCTACTACTTTTGGTGTTGGTCTGTTCTTTTTCTAGGGCTTTGAGCTGTAGTGTTAGGTCGTTTATTTGTGGAGTTTTACTTCTTTTATTGAATGCGCTCCATGAAATAAATTTTCCTCTAAGTACTGCTTTCATAGTGTCCCAGAGATTTTGATATGATGTTTCCTTGTTCTCATTTACCTCTAAGAATTTTTTAATTTCCTTCCTAATATTTTCTGTTATCCATTCATCATATAATAGCATATTGTTTAATCTCCAGGTGTTGGAGTAGTTTCCGTATTTTATTCTTTCATTTATTTCTCATTTCATTCCATTATGATCTGATAGAATACAAGGTAGTGTCTCTATCATCTTGTATTTCCTAACGTTAGCTTTGTGGCATAATATATGATCTATTTTAGAGAAGGATACATGTGCTGCTGAGAAGAAAGTTTATTCACTCTTGGTTGGATGGTATATTCTATAAATGTCTGTTATATCTAAATTATTGATTGTGTTATTGAGATCTATTGTTTCTTTATTCAATTTTTGTTTGGAAGATCTGTGTAGTGGTGAGAAAGGTGTGTTAAAATCACCTAGTATTATTGTGTTATGGTCTCTTTGGTTTCTGAAATTGAGAAGGATTTGTTTGATGTACATGGATGAGCCACTGTTTGGGGCATAGATGTTTATGATTGTTATGTCTTGCTGATTTATGCTTCCCTTAAGTGGTATGAAATGTCCTTTTTATCCCTTCTGACTAACTTTGGCTTGAAGTTCACATTATCTGAAATGAGGATGGATACCCCAGCTTTTTTGCTGAGTCCATGTGCATGGTACATTTTTCCCCATCCTTTCACCTTTAGTCTATGGGTATCTCTTTCTATGAGGTGAGTCTCTTGCAGGCAACATATTGTTGGATATTTCTTTTTAATCCAATCTGCCAGTCTATGTCTTTTGATTGATGAGTTCAGGCCATTAACATTCAGGGTCATTATTGAGATATGATTTGTATTCCCGGTCATTTAGTTCATTTTTTAAATCTTATTTATTTATTTTTTTGACACGACATAGTTCCTCCTTTATTTAACAATTCCTTTAGGATAATTCCTCCCTTTGCTGATTTGCATCTTTGTTTTTCATCTCTTCCTCATGGAATATTTTGCTGAGAATGTTCTGTAATGCTGGCTTTCTTTTTGTAAATTCTTTTAGCTTTTGCTTATCATGGAAGTATTTTATGTCATTGTCAAATTTGAAGGTAAGTTTTGCTGGGTATAAGATTCTTGGTTGGCATTCATTTTCTTTCAGGGCTTGAAAAATGTTGTTCCAGGCCTTTCTAGATTTTAGGGTCTGGATTGAAAAATCTGCTGATATCCGTATTGGCTTCCCCCTGAATGTAATTTAGTTCTTTTCTCTCACAGCCTTTAAAATTCTGTCTTTATTGTGTATGTTAGGTATTTTCATTATAATGTGCCTTGCTGTGGGTCTGTTGTAATTTTGTGTATTTGGAGTCCTTTAAGCCTCTTTTATTTGATTTTCAATTTCATTCTTCATATTTGGGAAATTTTCTGATATTATTTCATTGAATAGATTGTTCATTCCTTTGGTTTGTTTCTCTAAGCCTTCCTCAATCCCAGTAATTCTTAAATTTGGCATTTTCATGGTATCCCATATTTCTTGGAGATTCTGTTCATGATTTCTTACCTCCTTCTCTGTTTGGTCAACTTTTTTTTCAAGGTTAAATATTTGGCTTCAATATCTGAGGTTCTGTCTTCCAGGTGTTCTATCCTATTGATTGTGCTTTCTTTGGAGTTCTTAATTTGGTTTATTTTTTCCTTCATTTCAAGATTTCTGTTTCGTTTTTTTTCAGTATCTCTATCTCTTTATTGAAATGTTCATCTGTTTCCTGTATTTGCTCTTTTAACTGTCGATTGGTGCGATCATTCAATGCCTGCATTTCCTCTTTCATCTCATCATTCAATGCCTACATTTGCTCTTTCATCTCATCATTTGCTTTCCTGTTCATTTTAATTATGTACATTCTGAACTCCCTTTCTGTCATTTCTTCTGCCATGCTGTCATTGGATTTTATTGATGTAACATCTAGATTTGTTTGGGGCATTTTCTTCCCTTGTTTTCTCATATTGTTCAGGTATCAGTGGACTGCTGAGATATTGCTGATATCCTCTATTCACTTACAATGTCCCTGAAGATTTCTAGTATATCCTCTTAGCCTTCAGTAGGCTGATGTCTCGGAGGAAGTTGATAATGTGGTGCTCCACAAGGAAGCTGCCTCTCTAGGTGTGGTGGCCTTCAGGTGAGGTATATTCCTTGCTAGTGGGCAGAGATGCCTCCACTTGTTGACCAATGGTCATCCAAAGGGGATCTAGGCTGCAGGCTGAGGCAAGGCCTGTTTGGGCCTGTGTCTCTGGTTTTACTGTCCTTGTGGGAAAACCTCACCTGGCAGGGAAGTCTCACCCAGTGGGGAGGTCTTACTGGTCAGTTTCCATCCTAGAGGTTCCCCAAAATCCACAACTACCGCCTGGGCTGTGCTGCCTTCCTCTGCAACGTTCCCAGGGTCCCAGACCTACCTCCTGGGTCTGGGAGCTTCAACCTTCGCAGACGAGTCTCCTTAGGCTGCCTCTCCTCAGAGAATCTGCCCACAGTCCTGGAAACTTCGCTCTGCCCCTCAGCTTGTCTTTGTGGCTCTTCCACCAAGAAGCCACCTAGGTCTTGGGGCCCTACTCTGCATCTAATTGCCTGGCTACGCGGCCCCTCCTCTGAGCAGCCACCTGGAGCCCCGTACTTTCACTCCGAGTCCCAGCGACCCGCCCCACTCCTCTTCCTCTGGGAATCTACCCAGTGTTCCAGTGCAGTCGCTAGGAGTCCAAGGAACTCACTGCACACCTCCTCCCCCCGACAACCACCTGTAGCCCTGGTGCAGGCACTCTGAGTCCAAGTGACCCGCCGTACTCCTCCTCCTCCTCCAGGCAGCCCCCAGGTGTTCAGGAGCGCTCACTCTGAGTCCAAGCGTCCCGCCACACACCTCCTCCTCCAGGCAGTCACCTGGAGCCCTGGTGCAGCTGCTCGGAGACCAAGCGACCCACCACGCTCCTCCTCCTCCTCCTCTTCCAGGCAGCCCCCCCACCATGTTCAGGAGCAGTCGCTCTGAGTCCAAACGATCCACTGCGTGTCTCCTTCTCTGGGCAGCCACCCATAGCCCTGATGTGGTCACTGCGAGTCCAAGTGACCCGCTGCGCTCCTCTTCTGGGAAGCCCCCCGGTGTTCAGGAGCGGTTGCTCTGAGTCCAAACAGCTCGCCGCCCAGCTCCTCCTCTGGGCAGTCGCCTGGAGCCCCGATGGGTTGCTCCGAGGCCCAACGTCATGCTGAGCGGCCTCTTCTACGATGCTCCCAGTTGTCCGAGTTCACTGCTCCAGCGGGGGCAGGGTGTCTCGTTGGGCAACTCTACTTCACAATGTTCCCTGCATTCCGGGACTACTGCCACATCCGGGACGCCTCCCCAATGGGAGAGACTCACCCGGTGGCTTTGAGTTGGTCCAAAGTCTCTCAATATCTCCTCTTCTTGAATCCTGAGTCCTGGAGCAACATGAAATGCAGCCACCCTCTAGTCCGCCATCTTGAAAACCCATTTTTCTTTGACAAAGAATTTAGTATTGCTTTGGTTGAAAGTAATAGATTCCTGTTCCTCACTCATTTGATCTTCCCTTCTAACTTCATAGCTGAGTTGGCACTTGTCTGGAAAATGGCCTGAAGCCCTCACAACCATAAACTTCTCTGATGGCCATGAGAAACAAAATTTCATAACGCCATCATTCTGTCTCTCCATTATATTAGGAGGTATCTGCAAGAGCAGCCAGGATGTCACAGCAGGCATTCATCAGTGCCCATGTTGACCAATGCCCAGAAACTTCCCCTCGGGTGAGAAACCAATTGAACTCTCCTTTGGGAGACTTGACCTCCATGCCCTTCAACTCCAAGTTGCTGAATGCCGTAAAGTTCCACATTGTCTATTGTAGCTGTCCCATTTCTTTCTCTCCTTTCACAGGAACATGGAGGAACAACTTAACCTTTTCTTTCAGAAGGACCAAAACTAGCGTAGAAGGATTTTGAAGGGAAGGAAAGATTGAAAGTTCAATGGAAGTGACTTTTTGGAAGATAATCTCAGTGCATCGACTCCTGAGAGGATTTTGCAGCCAGTAGAACCACAGGAAGTTTGAAAATTGAGTAAGTTTTATATTTTTTCTGCCACTGCATATTGTGCCTGGTGTCATATCCCATGAGTCATTACAACTTTGCTGTGAATATTTATGGTATGAGACCACATCTGGCTAAGTTGCTTTGACCTTTCCTAATTTATGGAGGCAGGTTTGCACTGCAGATGCACCAGGCTCAGTCACACCCATCTCTGTGAGAATTTAGGGAAGATCCAGCACCTCCACTTATTCATTTAGTTTGCCCTGATATATGTTGCTTAGAATTTTTTAAAAATTGTCCAGGATGAGGAGGCAGAGTGGGACAAATATTAATAGATTGTAGTCATAAAGGCTTGGAGTTCAGGTTTAAATAAACTCCAAAATTTTCTAATGTAGTAGCATCGAGAACTTACAATCTTCCCAGATATCCCTGTCTCTTCTCTTTTTCCAGGCCACCATGGATCACTGAGGTAATAGTCTGTTTTGAGTTCAGCTACAAACATTTTAGTCTTTGAAAAGATAGGGGTAAATCTATCTCTTATAACATCCCCCAATACTGTTGCTGTTGATACACAAATAATTTTTTTGGTTTGATAGTTTTCAAATGTGAAAAAAAAATCCTGTAGAAAGTTTTTGGTTTTGCTTTGGATGGATTTCCTGCAAAGCATTTCACCGTGAGAGATCAGAAAGGGATCAAGTCAACTGAAATACTGAATCTCTCCAGAAAATCGTGTAATTCAATTTCAATATTTTCTCTTCTGTTAAATCAAGTGAATAGATCAAACTTGCTAAAGGAGCAGTTTTAAGTGGAAATTAACTCCAATCAGTGTTTTCAGCAGGATGATGTTGTGCTTCCCCAATGATCTTGAATTTTTTAGAATTGGTATTGCTGGAAATGAAAAAAATCTCAGGATCTGATAGGTTATAGCCTTGTCAGGAAAATTCTGATGTGGTGTATAAATCAGCAAATTGTTGAAGAAGAAAAGATGCTAGCAAGTTGTTAATGGAATGAAATTATAAAGGTGAACTGCAGTAATATTTGGCAAGTAGTACTCTTCTGGGGCACACTACCAGGCCCTTAGGAAATGAAGTGGACTCTTACACCTGGGCGTGTTGCAAGTCAATCTCAATGTCAGTTGTGAAACCAAGAGGTGAGGAAAAAAAGAGAGCTGCTTTTGGCACTGAATTTTCTATCTCTGTTCTGATTTACATTGGGAAGATATTATTTTCCTTAAGCTTCAGTGAATTGGTGCTGAATACATGTCTTCATTTTGACAGATATCAATCAGGTGCCAGAGTATGCATTAGAAAACTGGCTTCCCTATATCCATGGGGATCCAGACTCCAACCTAATGAAGCATTGCTATAGACTTTTGCTGATCTTGATGGATGTTATAATGCCAACCTGTGTAGAATAGTGTGTAGGATGTTGTTTTCTCATTCTATCCTTGATTCTGTGAAATTTTTGATTGTGTTTTCTAGGGTAAGACATCACACAATGACATTATTTTAAAGAATTCACATTTAAAGAATGAAATCAGAGAATAGGTATGTGACTTCATTGTGAAGTACATAACCAATTAAATGAAAAAGAGGTTCTGTGTTTTATAAATGCTTTAGGGTCTGTATTTCATTGTCAATAATGTCCATCACATATTTGGTTATTTCTCACACATACCCTTTGTGAAATTCAGGATTGGCATATATTTGGTCTTCATTTTTATATTTTAGCAGAGGTTGTCTATTTTTTGTTTATATCTCTGATGATGTGGTACACTGTATAGGGAGCCATCATTCAGTTCTGCACTTCCAATTTTGTACTTCTGTATTGTTAGTCATTGGGTGCATATGCTATGGTGTAAGGAAAGCCTTTCCTCATAAGTCATGTGCCAGAAAATTCAAACCAGAATATAGCTAATCTGCATTCCATTGGTAGCATTTTATATCCAATAGATTTTACACTGATTACCCCACAGAAAGTTCTAAGCTCTTCCATTTTTTTCTACTCAGCTTTGACTCTATGTACCATTCCTTTCCTTCAACCTGATGCAGGTGTTGAGATGATATTCTTGACCTGATAGTTTTGCTCATTACATCACTATCGGGCATTTCTTTGATCCATCACATTCACTTTCTTGGAGAAACTTTTGCAAGGATCTCTGATACTGGCCTGTAATCTGAATGCTCCAGGGAATATTTAAAGGACCCTTAGAACTCTCAAAGTGAGCGTTTGCCAGAAAAGCAGCAGTCACATGAAGGAGATGAACCGTTATTCCAAGAGAGATTGAACAGATATTTGTTCACCTAATGGTGAGTTAAAAGGCCCTTGGAAACTCAGTACAAGAGAATTTCTGGGTGCAGACTAGTTGCAAGGCAGCAGCAAAGACATAGGCCCTGGCAATAGGAGTGTTCATACATTATTTCTGCTCCCTTGTTAGCACACTCCAGGTCTTCTTCACACATGCTCAGTGACTTGATTCCTCTGTTCCTCTCTAGGGATCACAGAAGCCACCCACCTCCACTTAGAAGTTAAACTTCCCAGGATCCACCTGTCACCTTTTTGACATTTTACAAAAGGTAATTCACCCTGCCAGAGTTGCTGTGATGGTTTCAAACTCATCATTACCTAAATCACCAAGCTCCTTTCCATGCTCCCCTGACCTTAGCTGTGCACAGTCATCACCCTGTGACTGGTAGGGCCCTAGCAGAGATTTCCAAGTGTGCAAAATCACATAAGAGTGCAGGCCTGAAGGAGTGTGGCAAGATGGCAAGGCTGCTTGTGTTGATGCTAAGCTGGGTGACCCTCATGACCTTGGTTCATTCCTCTGTCCCTCCCTGTTTCACTAGAACTTGTGGGGGCAATTGCCTGCAGAAACATAGGGTTACCAGTCACCAAGCATACCCAATGTGCCAAAATGAGAACAGCACCATGTAGTGGACCTGGAACATATTGAAGACTCTCAGGCTTCAGTGGAGTCCCTTGAACTGGAATGAGCTGCCTAGGCTGTAGGCCTACTGGGTCACACCCTCAAAATACCCTGCCTCTATTTCTCTTGGGCAAAAATGTTAGAATTGCTTGTTGAAAACAACAGACCTCTGTTCCTTGCCCCCTTTGTGTTCCCTCCCTACTTCACAGCTGAGATGGTGCTAGTGTGGAAATTGGGTCCAAAGCCCACACAACCAGAATCGTATTAGGTGGCCATGGGAAATGTGTGTCATAATGCCATCATCTCATCTCTCCATGACATCAGGAGGTATCAGAAAGAGTGGCCAGGATGTCATAGCAGGCACTCCTAAAGTGCCCATGTTGAAAAGTACCCAGAAACATCCCCTGGGAGAGAAACCAATTGAACTCTCCTTCAGGATACTGAACCTCCATGCTCTTCAACCCCAAATTGCTGGATGCCAGCAAGTTCCACATTGTCTATCATAGCTGTACCATTTATTGCTCTCATTTTACAGGAACACTGATGACCAACTTAGCCTTTGCTTTGAGAAAGATCACCACCCTCAACCTCCCCCTGTCCCTGAGATGATAGGGAAGATGCAGCACCTCCACCTATCAATTTATTTGGCCCAGATATCTGTTGTTTAGGATTTTTTAAATGAAATGTCCATGAGAAGGAGACAGAATGGGACAAATATTAATTGATTGTGGTCGTAATGCTTGTGGTTCATGATTGAATTAACTCCAAAATTTTGTCATATAATAACGTCCTGATCATATAATCTTTCCCAGATATCCCTGTCTCTTCTCAAGCTGTAGAGCCCCATTGATCAGTGAGATAATTGTTCAGTGTTCATCTACAAACCTTTTCATGCTTGAAAAGAGAGTGTTAAATCTATATCTTATGACATACCCCAATAATGTGGGTGTTGACATGCAACTAATGTTTCTGGCTTGATTGTTTTCAAATGTGAAATTAAAATTCAGAAGAAAGTTTTTGGTTTTGTGTTGGAATGGATATCCTGATAAGCATTGCACAAAGGGAATAAAAAATGATCCAGTCACTTGACATGCTGAATATCTTTAGATAATCTATATCCTTTAATCTCAACATTTTCTCATATGTTAAATCAAGTGAAAGAAAATGGTTGAAAAATGAACATTTGTAGATGAAAATTCATTCTAATGAGTGTTTTCACCAGGAGTCTGTGGTAAGAATCAGCGGTGCTTCCCCAGTGATTTGGAATATTTTAGAGTAGGTATGGCTGGAGATGACATAACTTTCAGGAACTGATGGGTTTTATCCCTCTCATTAAAATCCTGATGCAGTGTATAAATTAGCAAGTAGTCGAAAAAAAGTTGCTGATGAGGTGTTAATGGCATGAAATTCTAAAGGTCAACTACAGTAGTATTTGGGAAGTCTTAGCTTTTTGGGGCATACTCCCAGGCCCACAGATAATGAAGTGACCTGATGTACTTGTGCATGGTCCAAGTCAACCTCAGTATCAGTTGTGAAACCTGAAGATGATAAATAGAGAGCTACTCTTAGCACTTAATTTTCTATCTCTGATCTTCTTTGCATTGGGAAGATATTATTTTCTTTAAGGAATTGGATGAATTGGTGCTGAATACATATCTTCATTTCAAAAGGTGCCATAGCATGAATTAGAAAACTGGCTCCCCTGTATCAATGGGGTCCAGTTTCCACTTTAATGAAGCATTTTTTATAGACTAGTTAATTTTGATGGATATTCTTATGCCAAACTGTGTAGAATTGGGTGTAGGATTTTTTTTTCTAATCTTTACCTTGGTTTTAATTGAAAGTTTTGATTGTGCTTTTCAGGGTAAGACATGACACAAGAAAACCTATCTGATAGAATTTATTTTTAAATAATGAAATCAGAGTTTGGGTATGCAGCTTCTTTGTAGTGGATATAAAAAATTAAATGAAAGAAACCATTCTGCGTTTAGGATGCTTTAGGATCTGTTTTTCATTGTCAATAACTCCCATCACATCTTTAGATAGTCCTTTAAAATTTCTCTTTTGAAATTCATGCTTTGCCTATATTGGATCTTCATTTATATATTTTAGCAGAGATTGTCTCTTTTTTGTTTAAATCTCTGATGATGTAGTACACTATTTATTTAGAGAGACATCATTCAGTTCTGCATTTCCAAATTTGTATTTGTGGAAATTTAGTTGCTTGGGTTCAGGTGCGGTGGTATAAGGAAAGTCTTTCCTCATAAGTCATGTGCCCAAAAAGCAAAATCAGCATACATTCAATCTGCTTTCCATTGCAAGCAAAAAGATAAATCCATGAAATTGCAAGGGCATTCATGTCCTTTGCACGTTGAGAGAGTCAGCTATTGTCTGTGCATACTGAAAGTTCTCCATTGTTCTGTTTGCTTTTTTGTAATAGTATTTTGAACCTAAAGGATGTGCTGGTCCTCATCGGGAAACCATGAATGATGATGATATTATTTTTGTTTGCTCACTGAAGTTAGCATTTCGTTTCCAACTCACTTTTGTATTGAGTGCCCCAGAGAAATTCTTCAGCTATTCCCTTTTTTATATTCAACTTTGACCCTTTGTACCATTCCTTTCTTTCAATCTGATGCAAGTTTCCAGATGATATTCTTCACCCAAATATTGTGTTTATCATGTCACTATAGGGCACTTATTTGATCCATCACATTCACTTCTTTTTGGAGCAAGTTTGTGCCAGGGTCTGTAATACTGACCTGTTATCTGCATCCTCTAGGTGCTGTTTAAGGGAACTTTGGCATTGTCACAAGGTCCTTTGCCAGAAAATCAGTGGTCACATCAAGGAGATGAATCCTAATGCCAAGAGTGATTGGTCAGATATTTGTTCATCTAAAGGTGAGTTAAAAGGTCCCTTGGAAACTTACTACAAGTGAATTTCTGGGTGCAGACCAGCTGCATGGCAGCAGAAAGAGGTGGGACCTGACATTTTTAGTATGCACAGAATATCTCTGCTCCTTTGTTATCTCAGGCCAGGCCTCCATTACACATGATTTATGACTCCCTCCCTCCTCTCCTTTTTGGGATCACAGCAGTCATCCACCTCCACATCAGATTCAAACTTCACAGGTTCCAGCTGTCCAATGTTGCAAAAGCTTTGAATAGAAACCATTTCTTTACTTGCTGGTAATCAATTAATCTTGTTGCTCATTGACCCAAATGCAAAACCAAAGGTACTCATTGATAACCTTGAGAGCCTCTGCACTGAAGCTACTTGCTGGGCCTGCTCCTACTCAGCACTGGTAAGCTGATTTCAGCCAACAAATTCAAACATCAGTTCAGTCCTCTTACACAAACAAAAATCTATCAAGAGAGCTCTAATCTACAGAAGTACTAACATCTGGGAGTCAAGTGGGACTGTAAGGATGATCAAATTCACATAGTCTCATTGATACCCTTTTGTAAAATATTTTCAGAATATTCTTCAACTGCAGTTGTCTGCTGTGAATGTGCTCCTGGTTTTGAAAGATGCAGTTTGAATTGAAACTGTTTCTCCTATTACTGGGAAGCACTTACACTTCATGCTCATTCATTCAAATGCAAACATACTTTTACTGAGAACAGAGTGCAGGCCTCAAAGTTGAAGTTGTTTGCTGACACAACTCCTCTGCATGCCTTCTAAGCTCTTTTCAGACTACACATTTAATTCACTGCTCATTAAAAATACACCAACTGGTAAAACAAGAAAGCTCTTGAAACTACAAGCATCAGCCACTTTGACCAACATGGGACCATGTAGTGAACTGTTTTCCCAAGGAGTCATCGAAATCCATTAGTGAAACATTTTCAGCACTCTTCAACTGTAGTTGACATTTTGAAATACACTGCCAGTTAAAAATGGTATAAAGACTTTGAAAGGAAATCATTTCTTTATTTGCTGGTAAGCATTTAAGCTTTCAGATAATTGATCTAAGTGCAAAACACAATGTACTCTTTGAGAACAGAGTGAGTGACTCTACATTAAAGTTACTTTCTGGATCTGTTCCTCCTCAGCACTTGCAAGCTGTTCTCAGACAACACATTCAAACATCAGTTCAGTCCTATTACACAAACCAGTCTGTCAAGAGATCTTTGGTAGGTAGGAGCACTGACATCTGGGAGCTAAGTGGGACTGTAAGGATGATCAAATTCACAAAGTCTCATTGAAACCCTTTTGTGAAACATTTTCAGAAAACTCTTCAACTACAGTTGTCTGCTTGGAATGTGCTCCTGGTTTTGAAAGATAATTTGAATTAAAACTGTTCCTCCTGAGAACTTTCTCCTTGCTGAAAAGCACTTACACTTCATGCTAGTTCATCCAAATACAAATCAACATATTCTAATTGAGATCAAAATGAGTGCGTCCAAGATGAAGTTGTTTGCTGGCCCTGCTTCACTGCATGCCTTCTAAACACTTTTTAGAATACACATTAAAACCACTGCTCATGACCAATACACAAACTTGTACAACAAGAGAGTTCTCAAACAACAAGCACAAGTCACTGGTATCAATGTGGGGTTGTTTCTAAATATAAGTATACAAAGGAATAGGTAATGACTTATGGGATATGTGACACCAGGCACAATGTACACTGGGAAAAAAAAACTCACACAATTTTCAAACTGTCTCTGGATTTGTTAGCTGCAAATCCTCTCTTGTGTTATTCCACTGGGAATAGCTTCCAGAGAGTCACTTTCATTGAACTTTCAATCATTCACTTTCCTTCAAAATTCTGCTACCCTAGTTTTGATCCTTCTCAAAGATATGGCTAATTTGGTTAACAGTGCTTTTGTGAAATGCAGGTGAAAAACGGGACAGCTACAATATGCAAAGTGGAACAGTCTGGCATGAAGCAACTTGGAATTGAATGGTGTGAAGGTCCAGACTCCAGAAGAAGAATTCACTTGGTTTCTCTCCCAAGGGTATATTTATGGACATTAGGTAACATGGGCACAAAAGAGTGCCTGCTGTGACATCCTAGCCACTCTGCAGATACCTCCTGATGTAATGGAAAGGTGGAATGACAGCATGATGACTTCATGGTTCCCATGGTCAAAAGAGATGTTTCTGGTTGTGGTAGCTTCAACTCAGTTTCCAGGCAAGCACCATCGTGTCTGTCATGTTAGGAGGAAAAAACAAAGGAGCAAGGAACAGGTGTCTATTTTTATTCTCAATAAAAATGATACTAAATTCTTCACCCAGGAGAAGTGGAGGCAGGATAGGTTTGGTGTGTGGCTCTGTGGGGCTATGGATAATCCAGCTCCTTCCAATGAGAGGGACCCCACTGAAGCCTGACAGCCTGTAATATGATCCAGGTCTGCTAAGTGGTGCTTTTCTCACTTGGGCACACTGGAATAGCTGGGTACCTGCTCAACCCTCTTCTGCTGAAGGCAGTTGGCCACCACCAGGTCTAGTACATCAGAGAGATTCAGAGAGGTGCAGTCAGGTCACCAGGATCACGCAGTGTAGCACCAGCCCCAGCAACATTACCCTCTTGCCCTGCTCCTCCTGAACTGCTCTCCCACTGTATTTTGCTCAATCAGGAAACAGGCCAAGGACCTTCCAAGTCACACAGAGTGATGGCTGTCCATAGCTGAGGGCAGGGGAACATGGATAACAGCTCAGTTGTTTAGGTAACAATTGAGTTTGAAAACCTCACAGCAATTCTGGTGTGGTGACCAACCTTTCCTACAATGTCAAAAAAGATGAGAGCTGGAATCAGTGAAGTTTGATTCCTAAGTGGAGGTGGGTGACTACTGTGATCCATAGACAGGAGAGGAGAGAGGGAGTTACAGAGCACATGTGATGGAGGCCTGAAGAGAGCTAGCAAGGAGAAGAGATATTCTGTGCACACTTCACCTGGCAGGCCGCACCTCTGTGCTTCTGCCCTGCAACTAACCTGCACCAAGAAATTCTCTTGTATTGAGTTTCCAAGGGACCCTTTATCTCACCTTTAGATGAGCAAATACATGGCCAATCTCTCTTGGCATAATGGTTCATCTCCTTCAAGTGACCACTGCCTTTCTGGCAAATACCCTCTTTGAGAATGCCAAAGATCATTTAAACAGACCCTGGAGGATTCAGACTACAGGCCAGTGTCAAAGACTCTGGCAAAAATCTGCTCCAAGAAAGTGAATATGATGGATCAATCAAGTACCAGATAGTGCCATGATGAGCACAATTTTCAGGTGAAGAATATCATCTGGACACATGCACAGGCTGAAAGAAAGGAATGACAGAAAGAGTCAAAGCTGAATATATGAACAGGGAAGAGCTAAGGACTTTCCGTGGGGCACTAAATATAACAGGGTGTTGGAAATGAAAATCTAACATCAGAGAGCAAATCTATTAAATATTATCATTGTCCATGGTTTCCAAAAAAGGACCAGGACATTCTTCAGCTTCAAAATACTATACCAAAACAGCAAGAAGAACTGTGGAGATCTTTCGGCATGCACAGACAATTACTAAAAATATCTCGAATTGTAAATGCCATGAATGCCCTTGCAAATTCATGGAACTATGTAATTGCTAGCCATGGAATGCGCATTACCTGTATGCTGATTTGGCTTTTCTGGCACACAACTTATGAGGAAATGCAGTTTTTACGTCACAGCATGTGCACCCAAGAAAGTAAATTACCCAAGTACAAATTTGGAAATGCAGAACTGAATGATGGCCCTAAAAATAAATAGTGCACCACGTCATTAAATATTTAAACAAAAGTAGACAATCTCTGCTAAAATATGAAAATGACGACCTAATATAGGCCAATCCTGAATTTCAAAATAAGAAACTTTTATGGAATAACTAAATATGTGATGAGAGATACTGACAGTAAAAAATATATCCTAAAGCATTTATAAAACACAGAACCCATTTTGCTCATTTAATTGGTTAAAGCCACCAAAATGAATCCCCATACCTAATCTATGATTTCATTCTTTAAATGTGAACTCTTTGAAATAGGTGTTCTTGTGTGATGTCTTACCCTAAAAAGCACAATGAAACCTTTTTACAGAAACATGTTAAAGATGAGAAAACCACATTCTCCACCCAATTTTACACCTTTTGACTTTAGAACATCCATCAAATTCAACAAAAATCTATGAAAAGTCTTGATTGAATTGGGTACTGGACAACCAATGATGCGGGGAAGCCAGTTTTTTAATTCATGCTGTGAAAACTGAATGACATCTTGTGTAAACAAAGATATGTGTTCAGCACCAATTCACTCAATTCCTTAAAGAACATAATATTTTTCTATTGATTTATTCAGTGCCAAAAGCTGTTCTCTTTTGTCATCAAGTCTAGGTTATACAGCTGTCTTGGAACAAGCCTATCTATACCAGTCCACTCCACATTTACAGGTCCTGGGTGTGTGCCCCAGAAGGCTAATACTTGCCAAATACTACTGCATTTGACCTTTGGAATATCATGTCATCAAAATCTCACAGCTTCCTTTCTTCTTCAACAACTTGCTGATTTATACACCACATCAGCACTTTCATGAGAAGGATATAGTCTGTCAGTTCCTGATAATTATCTCATCTCCAAGCACACTACTCTAAAAAATTAAAGATCACTTGGGAAACACTTTGCACTCTTACAATACCATCATGCTGAAAACACTCATGGGATTGAACTTCAACTTTAAATTTCTACTTTTCCAACCGTTTTCTAGTCATTTGATTTAACAGAGGAGAAATGATTGAGATTGAAGGATATGGATTATCTGAAGAGGTTCAATATTTCAGGTGACTGAATCCTTTTCTTGTCTCCTGTGAAATACTTTTGTAGGAAATCCATCCCAACACAAAACCATAAATATTCTAATAAATTTAATTTCACATTTGAAAACAATCAAGGCAGAAATATCTGTTGCATGTCAACTCCCACTTTCTCAGGGGGTGTCATAAGAGATAGATTTACCCTTGTCATTTCAAGCACCAAATGGTTTGTAGATGAACTCTGAGCAGATAATTATCTCATTAATTCATGGGGGCCTGCAGCAAGAAAAGAGACAGGGACATCTGGGAAATGTTATATGTTCAGTATGATATCAGAAAATTTGGGGGTTAATGCAAACCTAAATTCCAAGCATTTATGACAAAAATCAATTAAATTTTGCCCCACTTTGCCTCTTGCTCCTTGACATTTCCCTTAAAAAGTTCTAGGTACCAGATACCTGGTCGAAATAAGGGGATGACTGGAGGTGCTGGATCTTACTCTCATCTCATAGACAGGAGTGAGACTGAGACAGATGCATCTGTAGTGCAAGTCAGCCTACGTAAATTAGGAAATGTCTAAGAAACTTGGCCAGATGCTGTCTCTAACTATAAATATACAAGGCAAAAGGGAATATCTCACATCTATTAACACCTTTTAACCTCTATCATAGCACAGTTCTGATCCCATATCCTGATTCTACTAGTATGGATTGCAGTGTGCTGCTTACGTTTGAGTGCATTCTTGAAATGTTCTCTTTGGGTGACTTTCAGCAGTGCCAATGCACTTATTTGCATTGCTATTCCTCAGTCATTTTGAATAAGAACATGAAGTTTCTAAGGGAGCTTGTACCTAGGTGCCCTAGCTAGAGGAAGAAACTTGTATTTGAAGAAAGTCAATTCCTCAAAGCTATATTGAATTTGAACTGGCAAACTTTATCAGAAAATTTCCTACCAGTGCTCTATTTCCCTTATGAGGAAACATCCTTTACCAATTGCACAGAAGCCATGGGGAGTGAATCTGAAAGGCATGGAGCTCAATATATTAGTGCAGGAAGAAACACGATCTCTCCATGCTGGATGTGAAGGAGAGGAAAGAACCATTTTGCAACCTTGATGCAGGTGCCAGTCCCTGGGGGGCTGATCCTTGGAAAACCCAAGTTTATACCAGAACACAGGCCTGAAAAACCCATTCAGCATTACATGGAGCATGCCTAATGACCAGGAAAAAATCAAACTTGCAGAGGAGTTCACACAGGCCAATACTGGTAGTAGAAACTCACCCGGATCTCCCCTTCTCACTCCAAGTCAAATGTTTGCAGGATGGAATAAGAAAGATGTGTCTTACCAGGAATTCAAAAGGGCAGGGGTGGGAGAGATTGAGTTTGGAGACAAAACCCAAGACCAGAAAACATGGGGTTTACAGGTGACAAAGTGTACTAAGAATTGTCTCCTCCACTGCAGGAATGAAATCAAGTGGAGAGCCCTCATGTGCAGTCTTCCAGTGTGGACTGGCAATTCTGGTCCCTGGGGGTGGACTGGTTTAAAACTGCCAGAACAATTCACATCTAGTCAAGAACCTGGAACTTACCTAAGCCTAAACCACAGCTCTATGAGTTACTCCTAATAGATTACCACAGCTGTATGAGTTACTCCTAATAGATTTCCTCTCTCACTCCAGTCCCCACACACTGAGGGTTGAGTAAGCATCTTACTCCAGATGAAACAACCTAACACTGCTGACAAGGAAAGCTGAGAATCTTTGGAACTCCAATGGAACCAAATTGCTAACTTGTCATCAAGATTATTTTTCTTGGTTTAATTGTGACTTTAATAGTTCATATGCTTATTCATGTTTGTTTTTCTTATTTCTAAGATTTTAAAGCCAGTTATTTTTCAGGGATCAGTATTTTGAGGATTAGACATGCCTTTATGTAAAATTAGGTTTACTCAGATGGGTAACATTATGGTTAGTATTAAATTGCATGTTGGGTTAGTTAGATTGCATATGTACATTGGGAAACATGAAGATACATAAGAATGTACATTAAAAATATGTATGGAAATATATATATATGTATAAAATCATGCAATGGTATATTTTGCATTATTGAATACACATTTTTAATTGAGGATGCATGTATATAACATATAATGAATATTTAAGAACTTTCAGCCAAATTGAGTACATAAGTAATACCAGAAAATATTTATATTATTATGTATACACTAATGTAAAATTAGGTTCAGGTATGGGTTAATGTTAGATTTAGTGTTAAAATTTGATTTGGGTTAGGTTCAGGATTAGGGAATGAACATGTATATCAGGAATCATAAGTATCCACAAGAAGATACATGCAAAAATGTGTATAAAAACCACACAAGAATATGTTTTTCTGAAATAAGAAATTTTATAATAAGACGCTTGTATACACAATTTATAAATTTCTATATTCATGGATTTATCAGGTAAATAAGTAGATTATAATGTATGTACAAATATACCATTGATTACTGGATATATAATTCAAAATACACAAACATTTTATTAGATTATAGGTTGTTATGTGAAATAGGTTCAGATATGGGGTAATTTAATTTAGTATTGAATTTAGTATTAAATTTTGAGTTGTTTGGGGAATATTTGTATATCAGGAAATATGAATATTCATAAGAATATAAATAGAAAAAGGAAGTGAAACATATCTTCTAAACATATAAAGATATGTTTATCTTTAGATAAACATAAGAAACATATCTTCTAAAAACAGTAAGTTAAAATGTGAGTCAAATGAATATACATTTTAAATTGATGGGCATATGGAATATATCATAAAAATTTATAGATAATTATATATATGCAAAAATATAATTCATAATTGCAAGCAATTTTCAAAATGAACAAAATTCATGTTAGTATGCTTTTATGTAAAATGATGTTTAGGTATATGCTTAAGGATAGTTAGTATTAAATTTTGGGTTGGTTTAGGTTTAGGTTTATAGAATGAATAAGTAAATCAAGAAACATGAATATAAGATTATACATGTGAAAATATGATTGGAAACATATATAAAAATATATGATCTGAAATAGAGAAGAGTATAATATGCATCATGTGTACACTAATTTTTAAAATTGGAATGCATGGATATATCAAAGAAATTAACATATATGATATGTTTGCAAATATACCATTGATAATTGAAAATATAAGTCAAAATACACAAAAGAGTGCACACTATGCTGCATGACTTTATTAAATTATTGTTAGGTGTTGTGTAAGTATAGAGTTATTTTTAGTTAGGGTTAGAGTTAGGGTTAGGATTAGTATATAAATATGTGTGCTAGGCAATATGAATATTCACAAGAATGTGTGCATGAAAATATGTATAAAAATATATGAACATATATACATTCTGAAAAAGGAAAGGGTATAATGTGAGTAATATAAGTACACATTTTTAAACCCGGGAAGCATGGATAGAGCATAAGAATGAATATGTAATAATATGCAAATACAACATTGATGACTCAATAAATAAATCAAAATACAGATGAATACACATGGTAGTATGTAAGATTAGGTATCCAGGTTATATTAGGATTAGTATTACATTCTTGGTTGTTTTTAGGTTAGGGTGTGGAACTGAATATCTATGTCAGGAAACATAGCTATTCATAAAGATGTACCTGAGAAAAGAGGTAGGAAAACCTATATAAACATACAGGTTCTGGAACAGGGAATGGTACACTGTGAGTCATATGAGAACACTTTTATTTTCTTTGTGAATGCATGGATATATCACAAAAATTAACATATACTAATATGTATGCAAATGTACCGTGGATAAATGAATGTATTTTAAAAGGCAGATGAATAAACATGATAATATAAGCTATTTGTAATATTAGGTTTTGGTATAGTGATAATGTTTGATTTAGCATTAAATTTTCAGTTGGGTTAAAATTACTTAGGGAATTACAGGGTCATTTCCACAGTGGCCTGGGTGCCTCAGGAAGTGCACGAGGGAGCGCGGGCTTGGGGGTCATGGTAGGGGCCATAACCATAGGTTCACTGGCACTCAGGTGTGCACATGCCTCCACCCCCAGGCTCTGTCCTCAACTCCACGTGCAAGGCGATCGAGGTTGGCTGCATGGACAGTGGCAGGGTGGTGCACGCCAGCTGGCTGAGGAAGTTGCCCCCAGAGAAGTTGCGATTCTGTGCCTGGAGGAAATGCTGGATCATCCTGCAGGGTGGCCAAGAAGGCACTGAGTAAGGTGTCCTGGAATACTGCAAGCATGACCAGTCTAAGAAGCCCTTGCGGATCATCAGCATGGATCTCTGTGGGCAAACAAACATGACCTTTCACAAGAAGGGGCTGCCATGTGGCTTTGTGTTCGACATCAAGACCAAAAAGTGCACTTTTTACCTGGTTGCAGAGACAAAGGAGGACATGTATAAGTGGGTGCAGAGTATCTGCCAGGTCTGCGGCTTCCAACAGGAGGTGGAGAGCACAGGCTCCCTGAGAAACATTTCTGCAGTCAGTCAGGAACTCTTCTCCTCCAGAGCTGATCTGAATCTCTCACGTCAGCAGCACTTCCAGCAACAAAGACGCTCCACCCTGCCACACCACAGTCAGCCTGCATTGCTGACAGGCAACCCCCCTGAGTGGGAGGAGGCACAGTCCACCTGATCCTTGCCAGCACTGCAGCAGCACCTCCACCTGTGCCCCCAATTGGACCAGAACATGAGCCATGGAGGACAGAGTGTAAGGAGTGACAACTTATCTCAGGACTCAAGGGTCTCATTCCTTTTGAGGAGCAAGATGGACACACAGAAGGTTGCCTGGGGTGGTGGGCCCTGTGTCTGCAAGATCCGGGATTGAGCACAAGGCTAGCCACACTGGCACAGCCCAGTGTTCAGAGGTCGCAGCTATAGTTTCCCACAGCACATGGCCTCCAAGAGCCACACCACAGGCAGTCCCACAGACTCTGAGACAGACAGTGAGGATCCATACATCTTCATGCCCCACATAAAAACACCACTCTCAGTCTTCCATATCCCTAAGACATCCATGATGGGTGAAAGCCACAGCACTGGGGCAGCAGCAGCTCCAGGGAGCAAAGCCATGACCACCCTGTGCCATCCCCACAAGCCAAGCAAGGTAGAAACACCTCAACAGAACTGCCCTTCCCAGAACCCTGCGGTCAGGAAGAAGAATAGATCAGTCTCTTTTGCTGCCACCATGCCCTGCCACAGAGACTACCAAGCAGTGGACAGCAACCACCATCACCAAGCTTTCTTCCCTGAAGCCTTCAAGTACCCCCCAAGGGACACACAGAATGCAGGACCATCTGCTCAGTCCAGGAGCCTGGGAATCAGCTTTCAGCAGCCAGAAGAAACAGATGCTGGTCATCTGAATGAGGATGGTCATGATGAAAACTACAGACCCATGAGTATACTTCCCTCCATCTTGCTGGCTATGGAGAGAGCAGGTGAGAATGCCCAGAATATACATAACCTCAGGAGCCCAGGGAACCCTCACATTGTCCCTCCTACCTGCACACCTGCAGCCCTTCCTTAACAAAGACCTTGTCAGAGGAAGTGAGATCCAGCCTCCTGCTGTGGACCACAGCTTCAAGCCTGGTCACAAAGCAAAGCCAGCAGCCCTGGATCCATGTGGCATCATCATTGGCCAGCCATCCCCCAAGTTGCCCAGGGCCATACATCCAGGTCATCTGTTTCCTCTGAAGAGGACAACTACGTTGAGGTGGACTGAGAAAAGACCCAGGCTCTGCAGTGCACCATGTGGGACTGGGCAGCTATGGGACAGTACCCAGCCCTTCCAAGGGCAGAAAGCCATGACACAGTCCCAGAGCCACTCCTCCCACCTGCTCCTTTGCCTCCACCCACCTTCTGCCAACTCAGCATCAACTTCAGAGACTTGAGCCTTTGGCTGTGATGTGAAGGCTGAGCCAGGTGCTTCCTTGTTCACCCAGGACCCCTGTGACACAGTTCTTCCTTGGCCTCTCAAGACAGCTGTATTTTCTATCAGCAAAGTCAGACCTCTACCATACTAGGGAGAGGTGTTTGCCAAAGTGCACCCTCAGTCACCAGCCTCCAGACCTGAATATTGAGAAAGGAAAAGTCTATCAGTCTTTTCTTTCAAACCAGAGACTCTCCATGTTAACCCCTCACTTCCTGACTGCCCTTTCCCTACAATGGTTGCCCTTCTACATCTGCACTTCCTCAGCCTTCACTTCCTCAGTATCTGTTAATGCCCAAGATTGTGTGGCCACCCTGACCAGTGGGCACCAGGCAAGTACTGCTTGCATGATGGATAAAAAGACCAGAAGAAGACCTTCTCAGCGTGCATGCTTTCAGTTTTGATTGCCAGGTACCCTTCTGCATGCAAAAGTAAAGTTCTTACCCCTGCTGACTTAAAAAAAAAATTATGTAGGGAATGAATATGTATATCAGAAAACAGGCAGAGTCATAAAAATTATGTGTAAAAATCTAAACAAAACACATATACACATATATATGATGAAAAAGGAAATGACATAAAATGAGCCATGCATTTACCTATTTTTCATTAGGGGATGCATGGATATATCATATATATGAATATAAAATAATATATATGCAAATATGCTATTGGTAATTGAATATATTTCAAAATACACATAAATATTCCTATTACTATACAGGCATTTATGTAAAATTGTTTAGTTATAGGGATAATAGGGTCAGTATAAGATGTTGAATTGGGGTAGGATTAGGGGTAGAAAATGAATATCTATATTGGAAAATATGAATATTCATAATGATCATAAAATACCTATTTTTTGGAGTTGAAGCTGCATGGATATAAATGAATATATAATAATATATGAGCCTGTAACAAATATTCATAAGAATCATAATCACATTTTTAAGGTGAGGCTGCATGGATAAAACATATAACTGAATATATAATAATATATACAGAAATATGGCATTGATCATTTAATTTTATATCAAAATAGCCATAAACATTCGTATTAGCATACATGCTTTTATGTAAAATTAGGTTCAGTTATATTGATAAACTTATGGTTAGTATTAAATTTTGATGCTAGGGGCAGTGGCACACACATAATCTCAGTAACTTGGGAGACTGAGGCAGAAGGATCAAGAATTAAAAGCCAACCTCAGCAACAATGAGGCACTGCTGGGGTCCAGCTCTAGCACGGTCAGGGTTCTAGGTGGATGGGAGGTGTCGGTGCAGTGGACAAACAGCACACAGAGACACCAGATGTTCTGTGGCTGAATCTGTCTTTATTTTTTCTGCCAGTCTTTTTATAGATATTTTTCTTTAGATCATATTTTCATTAGATCATATAATTTTATGGTTAGTTTAAAATAAGAAAAACCTTCAAAAGTACAATCTATTCTTCTTCTCAAAGTACACATTCTCTCTGTATGATAGCCTAGACCAAAACAACCTTTTTTCCCAGCTACATTAAAACAACCTTGTCTCCCCGCTAAACTGAGGGCACCATGATCTGCCAGCCTTCAACCTTCAGAACAAACACATCATCAGATTTTCTAAGAAATTACCCCCACCATGAACTCCAGTGTTTAACAGTGAGAAATTTTTACTATTATTAAAAGGCAAAGAAATCAACTTAGAGTTAATATTTAGTCTATTCTAATTTCATATAATAGCAGACTACAATCTTATTCTGATTCTTAAAGAATTTGACTAAACATAGGAAAAGCACAAATTATACTTATGACTAACCTAAATGTTTTTATTTTGTAAAGTATCTCTAGAATCAACTATTGAAACTAAGAAAGCAACAAAGGCTAAACACTGCATCCAAGCTCAGAGGAATGCTTCTTTATCCATCTATTATTATACTAAAGCAATCACAGGCTCCTTTTAACTTGAACACAGCTACAATTGTTTATTTTCATATATTTTATCTATGTACTACTGCCAAATTTTTATTGTGCACTATTTTATGTCCCAATACAGTAAAACCTTCCCAATGTTTTTCTAATAAGTTTCTATATGATATATTGATTGTGAATATTAAAATGCAACTACACATGGAGACATGCCATGCTTATGGCCCCCAAGAGGGAGGACGATCAACAGAACTGTGTCCAGTGTTGAGTCCTTTATTCCAACAGACTGTATCAAGTGTTGGAGTGTCAGGAAATAGATGCAGCAAGGCACTAAGCAAATCAGTGAGACTGTGTTCCTAAATAAAATGCTAAAAGCCCTGGGGATGTGACTTGGTGGTTGAACGCCCCTACGTTTGATCCCCAGTACCAAAGGAAAAAACAAACAAAAATAACAGTTAGTGTTAAATTTTGAGTTGTATAGGGAATGAATATGTATATAGAGTAACATGAATATTCATAAGAATTTACATAAAAAATATGTATAAAACCACATATAAACATATATGTGCTGAAACTTGAAGTGTAGGCTGAGAGTCATATATACACTTTTTAAAAGTGTGTATGTATGGTTATGCAATATAAATAAATATGGAATAGTATATATGTGAATACAAGTAAAAATATATATAAATGTTCCTATTAGTATACATGCTTTTATGTAATATTATATTTTGGAACAGTGATAGGATTAAGGAAATTATTAAATTTTAATTTGATTTAGCTAGTGAATATGCATATCAGTTTACAAGAATATTCCTAAGTATATCAGTGGGAAAATATGTGTAAAAACATTAAAATGTAGGCTGTGAAACAGTGGATGGTATCATGTGAGTGGTATGAATAGTTTTTTTTTTAATTTGGGTTGAGATGCATGCATATATCATGCAATAAATATGAAATTATGGAAATGCAAATATACCATATATAACTGAATATGTAAGTCAAATACACATAACTATTCATATTATCACACATGTTTTTATGCAAAATATGTTAAGTATAAGGATGAATTAGTGCTCATATTAAATTTATGGTTGGGATAAGTTTAGGATTAGGGAATGAACACAAAAATAATCACAAGAATATTTGCATGAAAATATGTAAGATAACATATAAATATATATGTTGTGAAACAAGGGGGGTGTAATGTGAGTCATAGGAGTACACTTTTTTTAAATATAGAGATGATATATATAACCTATAAAAATATATAGTAATATATGCTAATACATCTTTGATATTTTAATATATATGTCAAAAGGAACATATATATGCATGTTAGTATAAGCACTTTTATGTAAAATTAGATTTGGATATTGTGGAAGGTTAGGATTATAATTCAATTTTGGGTTGGGTTAGGGTAAGAATTCGATTTTTGTTTTGGTTTATGTTTAGGGATAGGCAATTAATATGTACACCAATAAATGTGAATTTTCATAAGCATATATGGGTGAAAATGTTTGAAAGCATATATGAACATATGCTTCCTCTCACAGGAAAGTTTATGGTGTCAGTAATATGAATACACTTTTTCAAAATTTCAGATGCTGGATACATAATATAAATTAATATTTAAAAATATATATGCAAATATGCAATTTAATAATTAATATGTATATCAAAGTAACATAAATATTCACATCACTCTACAAACTTTTACATAAAACAAGGTTTAGGGATAGGAGTAAGTTTAGAGTTAGTTATAAATTTTGAGTTGTTTAGAGAACAAATATGTATATCTAGATTTATGAATATTAGTAAGAATGTAGATGTGAAAATGTGTATGAAAATACATAAATAAAAGTATTGAAATAGAGTAGGGTTTAATGTGAATTTTATAAATACGCTTTTTAAATTTAGGAATATACTCATAAATTATATACATGAATGTATAAAATATATGCAAATATTTATAATTGAATATATCACTCAAAATACACATTAATATTCATATTATCACATGTACTTTTATGTAAAATTAGGTTTAATTATACACACAGTGTTAGGATTAGTATTAAATTTTTGAGTGCTTTCCATATATTGTTATGGATTAAATATATATATCAAGGATCATGAATATTCACAAATACCTACATGTAAAAATATGTATGAAAATGTATATATTTCTTGAAATATAAAATTGTTAAATGTGAGACATATAAATACATATTGTTTTAAATTTTGGGATGCATGATTAAATATA
Organism: Sciurus carolinensis; assembly: GCF_902686445.1. Lineage (NCBI taxonomy): Eukaryota > Metazoa > Chordata > Mammalia > Rodentia > Sciuridae > Sciurus > Sciurus carolinensis. Next base: position 46,440,293 of record NC_062232.1, read on the forward strand.
TATGTCAATATACAATTATATATATGCAAATGTGCCATTGAAAATTGAAGGTATTCATGAAAATGCTCATAACTATTCTCATAACTATATGTGCATTTCTATAAACTGAAGTTTAGTTATAGGGCTAAATTTCAACTTAGTAATAAATTTTGAGTTGAGGTAGGTTAAGGTTAGGGATTGAATATGTGTATCAGAAAACATATCTTTTCACCAGAAAGTATGCTTGAAAACATATTCAAAGAGCAAATGGTTTAATGTGAGTCATACAAATACTCTTTTAGAAATATGAATGAATATGAATGCATGGATAAATTACATATACGAATATATAATATATTTGCATATATACCATTGATTATTGAATATAGAAGTCAAAATACACACAATTATTTATATTTCTATATATATTTTCAGGCAAAGATAAGTTAGTTAAAGTTTAAATTTAGGGTTAGCATTAAATTAGGGTTGGGTTGGGTTAAGGTTAAGTAATGAACATGGATATCAGGAAAATGAATATTCATAAGAATATGCACATGAAAATATGTACTGTTTCAGAGTTCTTGAAGATAAAATACCACTTGAAATAGCTATTGTTTACCAATGGCACACACAGTTCCAAACTGAAACCTTACTTCCAAGCTGTGAAAGTCAGTAATTGTTCACACTAGTTCCACCCTAGACAAACCCAAACGTACTCATTGAGAACAGAGTTTTTCAACTTGAAGTTGCTTGAACAAAGTGCTACTTTTGGTTCTTCCTAGCTTCTTAACAACTTCATGCAGAACACAATTCATACCATGTATCAGTCTCTTAGTTGTCCCAAGTTAGCAAGAAAAGATCGTAGTGCTGAAAGGGTTATCTCCCCAAAGATTCATTGAAATTGAACTGAAAAATATTTCCAAAATCCTGCCTGAAGTACCAAATCCTTCTTTCAATGAACTGCCATTTACCAATTGCACTGACACTTCAAAAGTGAACCTGGCCTGAGATCCCTGAGAAAGAAGACTACTTCTTGCTGGATCAACCTGTGATAAATCCCAATGTGCTCACTGACAACTAAATGAGTTCCTGATTCCAAAAACTGCTTCACTTCTTCTTCCCTAGATGTTCTTAGCAAACAACTATGGAGTGCAGTTCAGACCCATTATCTAGAGGTTGTTAGTAGTACTTTCACTGTGTTGCTGAAGTGTGAGTGCACTATTAAAATTTCCTTTCTGGATGACCTCTGTACATGCATCTGCCACTTGTTTAGAAGCTGCACTTCTATGTGTTGCTTTTCCTTGGAAAAAGGTTTTGTATATGAAGATGAAGATTTTTAGAAAGCACTTGTACCTACCTGCTCCTTGTTTACCAATGCCATTGATCAAAAACACAGTTGATTCAAAAGTGAAATCCTGCTGCAAGCTCTCAAAAATGGTAATGTTTCATGATGATTTGACCAAACTAACCCCAATGTGCTAACTGAAAATAATATTTTCTGCCAAAGTTGCAGGCAAAATTTTTCAGTTCTGCTCCTCCTAGCCATTATCAGCAAGATCATTCAAAACACATTGCTGACCCAATATCAAGAGTCTTCTAGGAAAAATTGGAATGTGCAAATGAAGACTGCATGCATGATTGAAACATCCTCACTGATGACATTTGGATGTACTAGTGCTATGTGTTAAATACTTACATTTGTCTGAGCTGGTTATCCTCAGGCATTTGGAAGAGGAACATATAGGTACTGAGGGACCACTTGTACCTACCTAGATGCTGCAAGAGAATAAGAAACCGGTATTGCAAAGAAAGTAAATTCCTCAAGGTGTCATTGAAATCAATCTGTAAAATGTTCTCAGAAAACTCCCTGAAGTGCCAGATCCTGCTTGCCAGGGACTGCCACTGACCAATGGTCCAGATGTTTTCATTCTTAAATTTTACCTGCACACAATTAGAAGTGGTACTTCTTTATACTACTTCAACCAGGAACAAAACCCAATCTACTTACTGAGAACTGAGTTCCTGTAAGTTGAAGCTGCTTGCACAAAGTGTTTCAGTTCTTCTCTTCCTATCTCATCACAGCCAGCATGTATAGAACACAGTTTAGAGTCCATATACTGAGTCTCCTAGGAAGCATAGGAGTGTGCTGCTGAAGCATGGGTGCTCTCTTCAAAGTCCCTCACTCTCCCATTTGAAAGTGCTTATGCAACATGTATAGACACTGCACTTCTGTGTGTGCTGCTTTTTTCAGGAAATTTTGTCAGTGAATATGAAATTTCATGCTTTTGAATGTGCTTTAGAATGGGAATAGGAAATAACCTCGGGAGAACTTGTACTTACCTGCTCCAAAGAAAAGGAAGAAACTGGTATTGTTGTAGCATAATTTCCCCAAATCCTCATGAAATCTAACAGAAAAACTTTCGCAGGAAACCCCTAGCATTGCTTGATCTCACTTGCATATAAACACTAGCATATGATTTTTGATTGGTTAAGCATTAGTGTTCTAGAATGAATAAGTACATCAAGACACATGAATATAAGATTATACATGTGAATACATATATATATAGGAAACAGTATAATGTGTCTCATGTGTACACTATTTTTAATATTAGAATGCATGGATAAATCAAATAAATGAAAATGTAATAATATGTATGCAAATATACCATTGATAATTGAAATATAAGTCAATATACAAAAAATAAGCATAGTACTCTTCATGATTTTATGTAAATTATTGTTGGTTATTGGGTAAGATTAGAGTTAGCTTTAGTTAGGGTTAGAGTTAGGGTTAGAGTTAGTGCATAAATATGTGTATTTGGAAACATGAATATTCATCAGAATGTATGCATGAAAATATGTATGAAAACACATGAATGAATTTAGGCTGGTGCAGGCATTTTGAATTATTCCTGAGGGTGTGGCCATAATTATTGGAAGGGCAGCTCCCTTCCTGAGACACCTACAGGAGGCTAGAGGTCTTTGACAAGACCCAGGAGTCAAGAAGAGGAGGTATTGAGAGATTTGGGACCAACTCAGAGCCACCGAGTGAGTCTCTCCCACTGGTTGGGCTCCCCAGATGGGGCAGTAGTCCCCAAACACAGGGAACTTTGTGGAGTAGAGTAGCCCAGTGAGACTCCCCTGCTGGAGCTGAGAATGCAGTCAACTGGGAGCATTGCAGAGGAGGACTGAACAGTGAGAGGTTTCAATGCAGTGTGAGGGTCCGAGGCCCAGGCGGTAGCTCTGGTCCGCAGGGAACATACCAGAGGAGGGCTGCTCAGGGAAAGAGTCCCTCAAAGGGAAAAGCTCCCCAGGCCAGGTAGTAGATCAAGACCCCTGGGAACATCACAGAGGAGGGCTTCCCAGTCCAGGTGGCAATTCTGGACCAAAGGGAACTGCTTAGAGGAGAGCTGCCCAGCAAAACTTCCCAGTGGGTGAGTCTTCCCCGCTGGGTGAGGATTTCCCACCAGAGGAGTGAACCAGAGACACAGGCCCAGATAAGACGTGCCCCAGTCTGCAGTCTAGTCCCCCCTTTTGCTGACCATCAGTCAACAAATGGAGGTGCCTTTGCCCACTGACAGGGAATATACCCCACCTGAAAGCCACCACCCCAAGAGGGGCAACTTCCTAGTGGACCACCACATTATCAAGTTCCTCCAAGACTGTTGGGATTAATGACATGTTTAACTAACTCAGGCTGACTCCTGATTCCCTGGTGAGTGAGCAAGATCAAGGCCTCAAAGGCGGTCAACAGAGGAAATCTGCAATATCACAGAGTTACACTACTAGAGGGGTAGATACCTGAGTAATATGAGAAAACAAGGGAAGAAAATATCCCAAACAAACCTAGACAGTATAGCAATAAAATCCAATTAGAGCATGGCAGAAGAAATGTCAGAAAGGAAGTTCAGAATGTACATAATTAATGCAATCAGGGAAGCAAACGATGAGATGAAAGAGCAAATGCAGACATTGAATGATTGCACCATTCGACAGTTAAAAGAGCAAATACAGGAAGCAAAAGAACTTTCCAATAAAGAGTTAGGGATTTTAAATAAAACAAACAAAAATCCTTAAAATGAAGGAAAGAATAAACCAAATTAAAAACTCCATAGAAAGCATAACCAATAGGATAGAACACCTGGAAGACATAAACTCAGACACTGAGGACAAAATATTTAACCTTGAAAATAAAGTTGACCAAATAGAGAAGATGGTAAGAAATCATGAACAGTATCTATAACAAAATTTTAGCAAATCGCATAAAAAAACATATTAAAAAGATAGTGCACCATGATCAAGTGGGTTTCATCCCAGGGATGCAAGGTTGGTTCAACATCAGGAAATCAATAAATGTAATTCACCATATCAATAGACTTAAAGTCAAGAATCACATGATTATTTTGATAGATGCAGAAAAAGCATTTGATAAAATACAGCACCCCTTCATGCTCAAAACACTAGAAAAAATAGGGATAGTGGGAACATTCCTTAACATTGTAAAGGCCATCTACACTAAGCCCATGGCCAATATCATTCTAAATGGTGAAAAACTGAAAGCATTCCCTCTAAAAACTGGAACAAGGCAGGGATGCCCTCTTTCACCACTTTTATTCAATATCGTCCTTGAAACTCTAGCCAGAGCAATTAGACAGACCAAAGAAATTAAAGGGATACGAATAGGAAAAGAAGAACTCAAACTATCCCTATTTGCTGATGATATGATGGTATACTTAGAGGAACCAGGAAATTCCACCAGAAAACTTTTAGATCTCATAAGTGAATTCAGTAAAGTAGCGAGATATAAGATCAATGCATATAAATCTAAGGCATTTTTATACATAAGCGATGAATCTTCAGAAAGAGAAATCAGGAAAACTACCCCATTCACAATAGCTTTGAAAAAAGTAAAATACTTGGGAATCAATCTCATAAAAGAGGTGAAAGACCTCTACAATGAGAACTACAGAACACTAAAGAAAGAAATTAAAGAAAACCTTAGTAGATGGAAAGATCTCCCATGTTCTTGGATAGGAAGAATGAATATTGTCAAAATGGCCATACTACCAAAAGTGCTATACAGATTCAATGCAATTCCAATTAAAATCCCAATGATGTACCTTACAGAAATAGAGCAAGAAATTATGAAATTCATCTGGAAGAATAAAAAACCCAGAATAGCTAAAGCAATCCTTGGCAGAAAGAGTGAAGCAGGGGGTATCGCAATACCAGATCTTCAACTCTACTACAAAGCAATAGTAACAAAAACGGCATGGTATTGGTACCAAAATAGAAAGGTGGATCAATGGTACAGAATAGAGGACACGGACACAAACCCAAATAAATACAATTTTCTCATACTAGACAAAGGGGCCAAAAATATGCAATGCAGAAAAGATAGCCTCTTCAGCAAATGGTGCTAGGAGAATTGGAAATCCATATGCAACAGAATGAAACTAAACCCATATCTCTCACCATGCATGAAACTAAACTCAAAATGGATTAAGGATCTCGGAATCAGACCAGAGACCTTGCATCTTATAGAAGAAAAAGTAGGTCCAGAGTTTCAACATGTCGGCTTAGGACCAGACTTCCTCAACAGGACTCCCACAGGACAAGAAATAAAAGCAAGAATTAATAACTGGGATAGATTCAAACTAAAAAGCTTTCTCTCAGCAAAGGAAACTATCAGCAATGCGAAGAAAGAGCCTACAGAGTGGGAGAAAATCTTTGCCAATCATACTTCAGACAGAGCGCTAATCTCCAGAATCTATAAAGAACTCAAAAAACTCTACACCAAGAATGCAAATAATCCAATTGACAAATGGGCTAAGGAAATGAATAGACACTTCACAGAAGAAGATGTACAAGCAATCAACAAACATATGGAAAAATGTTCAACATCTCTAGTAATAAGAGAAATGCAAATCAAAACCACCCTAAGATTCCATCTCACCCCAATTAGAATGGCGATTATCAAGAATACAAGCAACAACAGGTGTTGGCAAGGATGTGGGGAGAAAGGTACACTCATACATTGCTGGTGGGACTGCAAACTAGTGCAGCTACTCTGGAAAGCAGTGTGGAGATTCCTTAGAAAACTTGGAATGGAACCACCATTTGACCCAGCTATTCCAGTCCTTGGCCTATACCCAAAGGACTTAAAATCAGCATATTACAGAGATACAGCCACATAAATGTTCATAGCTGCTCAGTTCACAATAGCCAGATTGTGGAACCAACCTAGATGTCCTTCAATTGATGAATGGATAAAGAAAATGTGGTATATATATATACAATGGAATATTACTCAGCCATAAAGAATGATAAAATTATGGCATTTGCAGGCAAGTGGATGAAACTGGAGAATATCATGCTAAGTGAGATAAGCCAGTCTCACAAAACCAATGGACGAATGATATCGCTAATAAGTGGATGATGACACATCATGGGGGGTGGGAGGGGTTAGTGTTAGTGTTAGAGTTAGGGTTAGGGAGGGGGGCAAGAATGGAGGATGGAAGGACTGTATAGAGGGAAAAGAGGGGTGGGAGGGGTGGGGGGGATGGGGAAAAATAACAGAATGAATCAAACAACATTACCCTATGTAAATTTATGATTACACAAATGGTATGCCTTTACGTCATGTGCAAACAGAGAAACAACATGTATCCCATTTGTTTACAATAAAAAAAAAAGAATTATGGGATATCATGAAAAGGCTAAATTTAAGAATTATTGGGATTGAGAAATGCTCAGAGAAACAAACCAAAGGAATGTACAATATATTCAATGAAATAATATCAGAAAATTTCCCAAATATGAAGAATGAAATGGAAAATAAAGTACAAGAGGCTTATAGGACTACAAATACACAAAATTACAACAGACACACCACGGCATATTATAATGAAAATACTTAACATACAAAATAAAGAGAGAATTTTAAAGACTGTGAGAGAATTACATTCAGGGGAAACCAATACGGATATCAGCAGATTTTTCAATCCAGACCCTAAAAGCTAGAAGGGCCTGGAACAACATTTACCAAGCCCTGAAAGAAAACAGATGCCAAGCAAGAATCTTATACCCAACAAAACTTACCTTCAGATTTGACGACAAAATAAAATCCTTCCATGATAAACAAAATCTAAAAGAATTTACAAAAAGAAAGCCGACATTACAGAACAGTCTCAGCAAAATTTTCCATGAGGAAGAGATGAAAAATAATGATATAAATCACCAAAGGGAGGAGCTATCCAAAAGGAAAAGCCAAATAAAAGAGAAACGAATTCGTGTCAAAAAAAAAAAAAATGAGTCAAATGATCGGGAATACAAATCATATCTCAGTAATAACCCTGAATGTTAATGGCCTGAACACATCAATCAAAAGACATAGACTGGCAGATTGGATTAAAAAGAAAGATCCAATGCTTTGCTGCTTGTAAGAGACTCATCTCATAGAATGAGATTCCCACAGACTAAAGGTGAAAGGATGGGAAAAAAAAAAAAAAAACATGCACATGGCAGAGCACCAAAGCCAGAGTATCCATTCTCATATCAGATAATGTGGACTTCAAGCCAAAGTTACTCAGAAAGGATAAAAAAGGACATTTCATATTGCTTAATGGAAGCATAAATCAAAAAGACATAACAATCATAAATATCTCTGCCCCAAAGTGTGGCTCATCCATGTACATCAAACAAATCCTTCTGAATTCCAGAAATCAAAAAGACCACAACACAATAATACTAGGTGAATTGAACACACCTCTCTCACCACTGGACGGATCCTCCAAACAAAAATTGAACAAAGAAACCATAGATCTCAATAACACAATCAATAATTTAGACTTAACAGACATTTATAGAATATACCATCCAACAAAGAGCAGATATACTTTCTTCTCAGCAGCACATGGATCCTTCCCTAAAATATACCATATTCTAAAGCCACAAAGCTAATGTTACCAAGTACAAGAAGATAGAGATACTACTTTGTATTCTATCAGATCATAATGGATTGAAATTAGAAGTAAATGACAGAGTAAAAACCAAAAACTACTCCAACACCTGGAGATTAAATAATATGCTATTGTATGATAAATGGATAACAGAAGACATCAGGAAGGAAATTAAAAAATTTGTACAGGTAAATGGGAACAAAGAAACATCCTATCAAAATCTCTCGGACACTATGAAAGCAGTACTTAGAGGAAAATTTATTTCAAGGAGTGCATTCAATAAAAGAAGAAAAAATCAACAAATTAACAACCTAACACTACAGCTCAAAGTCCTAGAAAAAGAAGAACAGAGCAAGACCAAAAGTAGTAGAAGATGGGAAATAGTTAAAATTGGAGCTGAAATCAATGAAAATAAAACAAAAGAAACAATAAAAAAATTGGCAAAATATATAGTTGGTTCTTTGAAAAAATAACCAAAATTGATAAAACCTTAGCCACACTAACAAAGAGGAGAGAGAAAATCCAAATTATTAAAATTCGAAATGAACTGGGAAATATCACAACAAACATGACTGAAATACAAAATATAATTAGAAGCTATTTTGAAAATCTATACTCCAACAAAATAGAAAATCTCAAAACATCAACAGGTTTCTAGAGACATATGAATTACCTAAACTGAACCAGGAGGACTTTTAACCTGACTCCCATAACCCAAGAAATAAAAGCAAGAATCAATAACTGGGAAAGATTCAAACTAAATAGCTTTCTCTTACCAAAGGAAACTATCAGCAATGTGAAGAGAACCTACAGAGTGGGAGAAAATCTTTGCCACTCATACTTCAGATAGAGCACTGATTTCCAGAATATATAAAGAACTCAAAAAACTCTACACCAAGAATACAAATAACCCAATCAACAAATGGGTTAAAGGAAACGAACAAACACTTTACTGAAGAACATCTACAAGCAATCAATAAATATATGAAAAAATGTTCAACATCTTTAGTAATAAGAGAAATGCAAATCAAAACTACCCTAAGATTCCATCTCACCCCAATTAGAATGGTGATTATCAAGAACACAAGCAACAATAAAGTGTTTGCGAGGATGTGGATAAAAATGTGCACTCATACATTGCTGGTGGGGTTGCAAATTAGTGCAGCCTCTCTGGAATTAGTGTGGAGATTCCTTAGAAATCTTGGAATGGAACTACCATTTGACCCCACTATCCCACTCCTTGGCCTATACCCAAAGGACTTAAAATTAGCATACTGCAGAGATACAGCCACAACAATGTTCAGAGCCGCTCAATTCACAATAGCCAGATTGTGGAACCAACCTAGATGTCCTTCAATTGATGAATGGATAAAGAAACTGTGGTATATATATACGATGGCATATTACTCAGCCATAAAAAATAATGAAATTATGGCATTTGCAGGCAAATGGATGAAACTGGAGAATATCATGCTAAGTGAGATAAGCCAATCTCAAAAATCAAAGGACGAAAGTTCTTCCTGAAAAGAGGATCATGACACATAATGGGGAGTGGGAGGGGGACAAGAATGGAGGAAGGAGGGACTTTATAGAAGGATAAGAGGAGTGGGAGGGGTGGGGGGGAAGAAAAAAAATAACAGAATGAATGAAAGCTATTACCCTAGGTAATTGTATGATTACACAAATGGTATGCCTCTACTTCATGTAGAAACAGAGAAACAAGATGTATCCTATTTGTTTACAATAAAAATGAATTTAAAAAAATAAAAAAATAATTTCAGTGTGCCACTTAAGTGTGAGTGCCGTCTTGAAATGTTCTCTCTTTTTGACATTCAAAAGTGCCAATGCACTTCTCTTTAAGTATAGGGGTAGGGTTAAGGTTAGTATTAAAGTTTGGGTTAGTTTAGGGTTAGTTTCTGGAGTTAATTAGTACATCAAGAAACATGAATATAAGATTAGACATGTTGGGAGACAGCCCCAACAACTCATGTATTCCCCAAAGAATGGGTGGAGTTGGCGAAGAGGAACAACACAAACCCCTGGAGCAACTTGAAGCAAGTGCTGCTCAGATTTATTTTAGCTCTTCTTTTATATTATTAAGTAAAGCAGGACTAAACAAGATACAAGTTATAGAGAAATTACCACAAAATTATTCATTAACCACACTTTCCAGCAAGTGTCTAACACATAGCGAAACATTAAGGTCAACTTTCTATATTTACTTAAAGTTACTCACATAAGCATATTATAGTTAAAGATATTTTCCTCTTTGCATCCTACTGGCCTTTGTTTACCCTTTAGTGTCAGACCTATTTTCAGCATAATGACTCTATTTTGTTTTAAGCTAATTTTACTGATCTGCTAAACAAAACATGCACTAATCTTTAGCTCATAATATCATGTTTTTGATTTAATCTTAATGGTCTACTCTATTACTGAAACAAGCTCAGTTAAGACTAAGTTAGTTTATTCACTGCCAATCAGTGTATTTAATTTCCATCCTAACATTTTCTATGTTATTGATTTATCCTCTGCCTATTTTATAAACTACTCATAACCTCATAATATCATGTTTTTGATTTAATCTTAATGGTCTACTCTTATTACTGAAACAAGCTCAGTTAAGACTAAGTTAGTTTATTCACTGCCAATCAGTGTGAGTATTTAATTTCCATCCTAACATTCTCTGTGTTATTGATTTATCCTCTGCCTATTTTATAAACTACTCATAACCAATTAATATGCAATGAGGGCATTTGATATTCAGATAATATTTTTCTAGCTGTTTGCATATGCTGTTTCTTTGTTCTTTAATCCTACATTTCCAGGTTGGCCTTTGATGTCCAAATCTTTGAAGGAAAGACAAATATTGGACATTTGTCCATTTATCATAAATATTAATTATCTATTTACCATTTTCAATGTACATTCCTCTATAGGGAAGAGGTGGATCTGTCCTTATACTTGTTTCCCTCTAGGTGGGTACCACAAACATCCCCAAATCTTGTAAACTAAGTAGGAAGGTCCTAGTACTATGGGGCCAATAATCTCCTGTTCTGTTTGTTAGGCTCTTTACTGGTAAAGCATTAACTGGGGCAGGTGTGATCAGCATAGGAGCAAGCAATTCCTGTAACTCTATGTTTCTGAAGAACTCCTCAAACTTTGTACTTTCAAACTTATATATGATATTGGTATATTTTTAAAAGTATTCCTCATCCTCCCCCAAGCTCCACAGACTAATTGAGGTTAAATTCTTATCACAACAACTCAGGGAATATGATTTGCAGTTGCATAGTTATAAATATGATAATTAAAAGAAATCACCCAATTCCTAGTAGAGATGACAGCGGCAGCTTCCTGGAATGGTGGCCTTGCCAAGCCCTTCCCCATGCTCAGACCCTGTCAGGCAGCATGATGGAAATGGTCACTGCCATATACATGTGAAAATATGAATGAAATCATATATAAAAATATGTGTTATGAAGTAGGGAACAGTATTGAGTCATGTGTGCACTCTTTTTAAAATTGGAATACATAACATTATGTATGCAAACATACCATTGATTATGAAAATATAAGTCAAAATACATATAAATATGCATACTACTCTACAAGATTATATATAAATTATTGTTAGCTTTGGGGTAAATTTAGAGTTACATTTATTTAGGGTTAGGTTTAGTGTATAAATATGTGTATTGGGAAACATGAATATTCTTAAGAATGTATGCATAAAAAATTGTATGAAAATATATGAACATACATATATATTCTATAAAAGGAATTGGTATAATGTGAGTAATATAAGTGTACATTTTTTTATCATAGGAGACATGGATATAGGGCATGAATGTGTTTAATATGTAGGCAAAAACACCATTGGTAATTCAATATTCAATCAAAATATAGATCAAAACATATCACTATATATGCTTGTATGTAAAATTAGGTTTAGGTATCAGGGTAAGTTTAGGGTTAGTATTCAATTTTGGGTTGTTTGAAGATTCGGGTGAGAGGTTGAAAATGTAAATCAGGCAACAGAGCTATTCATAAAGATGTACCTGAGAAAAGACGTATGAAAACATATACAAACATATAAGTTGTGATACAGGAAGAATATATTGTGAGTCATACGAACACACTTTTATTTTCATTGTGAATGCATGGATATATCATATAAATGAGTATATACTGATATATATGCAAATGTTTCCTGGATAATTTAATATATGTTAAAATGCAGATAAATAAACACATGACAACATATGCTTTTTGTAAAATTAGGTTTTGGTACAGTGATAATATTTGGTTTAGCATTAAATTTTCAGTCGGGTTCAAATTAGGGTTAGGGATTGAATATATATATCACAGAACATGAAGAATCATAAAAAAGTATGTGTTAAAATATATATATATAACCCATATACACATATGTGCTATTAAAAATGAAACAGAATAAGATGAGCCCTGAATTTACACATTTTTAATTAGGGGATGCATACATATATCATATATATGAATATAAAAACATATAAGCAAATATAATACTGATCATTGAAGATATGTCAAAATACACATAAATATTTATATTACTATGCAGGTTTTTATGCAAAATTATGTTTAGTTATAGGGTTAACAGGGTTAATAGTAAATGTTGAGTTGTGTTAGTATTAGAGTTAGGGAATAAATATGTATATTGGGAAACACAAATACTCATAAGAATCATAATAATACACATTTTTATGCTGAGGCTGCATGAATAAAGGATATAACTGAATATATAATAATATATATGCAAATATGGCATTGATCATTTAATGTCTAACTCAAAATACCCACAAACTTTCACATTAGCATACATGCTTTTATGTAAAATTAGGTTTACTTAAAGGGTTGAAAACAGTTTCTGTTAAATTTTGATGCTAAGTGCAGTAGCACACACCTGTAATCACAGTAGCATGGGAGGGTGAGGCAGGAGGGTCAAAAATCCAAAGACAGGCTCAACAGCACTGAGGCACTAAGTAACTCAGTGAGACTCTGTCTGTTGATAAAATGCAAAATAGCCCTAGGGATGTGGGTTGGTGGTTGAGTGCCCCCGAGTTTGATTCCCAGTACTAAAAAACCAAACAAAATAAAATTACTCTTAGTGTTAAATTTTGAATTGTATAGAGAATTAATGTGTATATATTATATCATGAATATTCTTAAGGATGTACACGTGAAAATATGTATAAAACCATATACAAATATACATGTTCTGAAACTCAAAGTGTATACTGAGATTGACATGCACACACTTTTTTTAAATAGTGGTATATCTGGTTAAGTCATATAAATAAATATAAAATAGTATATATGAAAATATACCATTGATTATTGAATATACAAGTAAAAATATACATAAATGTTCCTATTAGTATACAGGATTTTATGTAATATTAGATTTAGGTATAGGAATAAGATTAAGGTTAGTATTAAAAATTTTAAGTTGGTTTAGTGAATGAATATGTTTATCAGGAAACATGAATATTTGTAAGTATATACGTGTAAAAATATATGTAAAAACATTGAAATACATGCTCTGAAACTGGGGATGGCATCATATGAGTTGTATGAATACAGTTTTTTAAAAATTTCATTTAGAATTCTTGTATATATCACATAATAAATATGTGAATGCAAATATACCATAGATAACAAAATATGTAAGTCAAAAAACACATAAATATTCATATTATTATACATGCTTTAATGTAAAATTATATTTGGTATAGGGAGAAGTTAGTGTTCATATTAAATTTGGGGTTGGTATAATTTAGGGTTAGGTAATGAAAATGAATATCAGAACACCAGAATATTCATAAGAATTTTTGCAAGATAATGTGTATTATAACATATATAAACATATATGTTCTGAAACAAGAGGGTGTTATGATTCATAATAATACACTTTTTTAAATTTAGAGATGTTATATATAACCTATAAATGAATATATACTGATATATGATAATGCACCTTTAATATTTAAATATATAATTAAAAATGCACATATATATATTAGTATAAGTGATTCATGTAAACTTAGGTTTAGATTTTGGGGAAGATTATGGCTAGAATTCAATTTTGGGTTTTGTTGGGGTTAGAATTCAATTTTGGGTTGCATCATGGTTAGGACTAGGAAATAAGTATGTATTTCAGTAAATGTGAATTTTCATAAGAATGTATGTGTGAAAATATGTTTGAAAAGATATATGTATATTTATTTTCTGATACAGGAAAATTTATACTATAAGTCATATGAGCATACTTTTTCAAACTTGCAGATGCATGCATATATCTTATAAATTAATCTATAGTAATATATATGCAAATAAAATATTTAATAATTTAATACATAAATCAATGTAACATAAATACTCATATCACTGTACAAAATTTACATAAAATTAGATTAAGGTATAGGGATAAGGTTAAAGTTAGTTATAAATTTTGAGTTGTTTAGCAAACAAATATGCATATTTTAAATACGAATATTAATAAGAATGTAGAGTGAGAATATGTATGAAAACATATAAACAAAAGTTTTGAGTTGTAGAAGGGTTTAACATGAATTTTATTTTTGTACTTTTTAAATATGGGGATACACTCTTAAAATATATACATGAATGTATAATATATATACAAGTATTTATAATTGAATATATCAATCAGAATACACATCAATGTTCACATTATCATATGTGCTTTTATGTAATATTAGGTTTATTCATCCACACAATATTCCAATTAGTATTAAATTTTTGATTTTTTCCATATAGGGTTAGGCATTTAATATATATATGGTGAAACATGAATATTCGTAAACATCTACATGTGAAAATATGTATGAAAATTTATACATGTTTTGAAATTGGGATTTCCTTAATTGAGACATAAAGTACATATTTTTTTTAAATTTGGAGTTGCATGGGTAAATATGTGATTATACAATTATATATATGCTAATATACCATTGATAATTGAAGGTATAAATCAAAATACACATAACTATTCTTATATGTGCATTGTTCTAACAGTTTGTGTATTGTTCATAGACTGTGGCTAATGTGTACACTAAAAAGAACTTAGATGGTCTGTAGGGGAGCAGGGTTAACAAGCAGCTTCAACTCGTAGGTACTCACTCTGTTGTCAATGAGAATGTTAGTTAGCACTTGGATAAATGAGTACAAAACATAAGTGCTTTCCAGCAACCAAAGAAACAGTTTCAATTTAAACTGAATCATTGAAATCGAGAGTACATTCCCAGCAGAAAACTGCAGTTGAAGAGTTTTCTTAAAATGTTTCACAAATGGATTTCAATGAGACTTTGTGAATTTGATCATCCTTACAGTCCCACTTGACTCCCAGACATTATTGCTCATATCAACAAGAGCTCTCTTGATATACTAGCTTGTGTAATAGGACTAAACTGACGTTTGAATGTGCTGGCTGAAAGCAACTTACCAGTGCTGAGGAGAAAATCCAGCAAGAAGATTCAAAGTAAAGGCACTCACTGTTCTCACTGAGTACCTTGTGTTTGCATTTGAATCAGTAAGCTCAAAGCATAATTGCTTACAAGCAAGTTAAGGAATTGTTTCCTTTCAAAGCTGTCTACTATTGTTAAATGGAAGTATATGCCAAAAGGTATCTGCAGTTGAAGAGTGATAGCTGAAAATGTTTCAGTAAAGGATTTCAATGACTCTTTGGGGAACAGATTCTATGCATGTTCCCACTTTACATCATACAGTGCTTTCCAGCAGCAGAAAAAAACGTTTCAATTCAAAAGGTATCATTTGAAACAGGGAGTTCATTTCCAGAAGACAACTGCAGTTCGAGTTTCTTAAAAGCATTTCACAAATGGAGTTCAAGGAGATCTTGTGGATTTGATCATCCTTACAGTCCCACTTTGCTCCCAGAGAATGAGGCTCCTGTCTACTTGAGCTTTCTTGTTAGCCCTGTAAGGAACAAGGCTGAAGCTATTTCTCCCCTGATTCTGCCCCCTTCCCCACACCATTTTGTAATCTCATTGTTAACTTTCTTGTCAGTCATTGGTCCAAATAGATAGCCCATGGACTTTCACTATTTAAGGCTAATTCCCCTGCTATGTACTCCCTTTTCTATCTCTCACTTTCACTCTCACTCTCTCACTCTCTTGCTTTGCCTTTCTCTTTTGCTCTGTTCATCTGCTAAAATATCTCTTGTGTGAATTCCCATGTCCGGAGTGGTTTTCTGGGTGCTTTCATTTGTTCCATGACTCAGATAGGTTCTTGTACCGACACTTAGGCAAGTGGAATCCTGTCTCTCTTCCCAGAACCCTGAATGCTGGTCTCACCTTCCATTTGCCCAGATTCTCGGTTTCACATCCACCACTGGCTTCAGATTGGTGAGTTTTTCCCTATGTACGCTTAAAAATTCCTCTGCTGACCTGAGACAAGGTCATTGATCATTTGGTGCCCTCAAGGCAGTTGAGGAGTTGGGTTCCCCCAGCCCATGAATTTTACAGTTACAACTGCCCCCCTTAGTTGACCTTATCTGATGGGTGGGTCCCCAAGCTTTATGGTGGAGACTCTCTCAGGTTTGAGGCTCCTCTCAAAAATCCTGATGTCAGGTCCTCAACTCTCTCAGCTTTTTCCCAGTACACACTGATGGGGATGACAACTCCCATCATTGTGCTGTCTTCTCATCTCCAGCCAATTAGTCTGTGACCTTGGGATGCTTTGGGCACTGACTTGACCGTTTCTCAGTCTCCACCTTGGCATCTAGGTTTTTCATTCTGGCAGACTTGCCCTTGGGATATTTACTAGAAAATCTTAAATCCCTTCACCTGTTCCCTGACCTAGAACCATCAAAACTTGCTTGTGTAATGTTATTTGGCCAAAGTATCCTTTTTATAATCAATATAGGTGGCTGGTTAATGGCACTTTGGATACTAATGTTTTGAGGGACTTATACAACTTCTGTGAACAAGCAGGCAAGTGGAAAATATTCTTTATTTTGAAGCTCTTTCTTGCCTACTAAACTTGATTTTTTCTCTTCCTGCAAACCTGAACACCTCTTTTTGATTTTTCTCTCCCTCTTAATCCCTCATACTTCTCCTACTTCAACCCATCTAACAAACCACCCACACACCAGTCTCCTGTGGCAGAGACCTTTCTGGTCCCTACTCCTCCATCTTCTTTGCCCTGCTCTGTTTCTGCTTCCACCCCCACCCATGCTCAGCCTTCCTAGTCCTCACATCATGCAGTCTCATGCACATGTTCTAGCCCACCTACAGGAAGTGGCTGGTATGGAGGGAGGATCAGATTCCATGCTCCTTTTTTGCTTTCCAATCTTTCCCAGACAGAGATGTGGCTAGGCTCCTTCATTTCCAACTTCACAAATGATATCAAAGAATTTCATTATCTCACTCAGTCTTATAATGTTAATTGCCCTGATATTTATATGATCATGTCCCACACCTTGACCCCTGAGGAGTGCAGGATAGTCTGGGAAGAGGTGTACAATTATGCAGATGAGGTTCACAAATTGACAACGGCCCATCCCATTGGGGTTGAAGCAGTACCAGATAGGGATCCCCAATGGGACCATAAAACATGGTTTGGGTGTCTGCAGCAGGACAAGTTCCAAACTTGCATCCTTGTGGGGCTCCATAAGGCCTCCATTAAACGTATTAACTATGATAACCTTTAGGAAGTAATACAGAACAAGACTGAAAACCTATTTACCTTTCTGAGTCACCTCACAGAGGCCATATTCAAATATACTAACCAGAACCCAGAAACTCCAGAGGGATGACAGTTACTCATGATTTATTATTTTTTCTCAAAATTACCCAAACATAAAGGTTAAATTGAGGTGATTGCATAGGGGAACCCTCACCCCACAGCCAGAGGTTCTAGCAGCGGCATTCAAAGTGTATAACAGAAGAGAATAACAAATATTAAAATACCTAATGCTAGCTAAAGCCCTTAAGCAAACCAGACCCGCCTAGCTGACCACTACTAGGAGTACCCTTGTAGGGATTTCAGGTCAATGTGCAGAGGAATGAAATTCCTTTAAGTCCAGCACCCTCCTCAAGACAAAAGGTGCTCTGTTTGAATGCCTTAGAGATGCTCTGAAACTCATTTCTCCTTATGGCCTGGAGACATTATCTTGTTATAATAACATTTGGTAGTAGTGGACTCTGAGAAGAGAGCAAGTTATGTTTTCTGCACATGTGCAAATGTAACTGTACTATGTAACCTAGGCTACTTGATATGACCCTGGAATAGATAATAAACTGTCCTGACTTTCCCATGGAAGTAACTTCTTGCTGTTTGCTATCCTGTGTGCTTGAATCTTTATTCGCTCTCCCCTTAACCCTTATAGCTGGACCCAAATTAACCTTTACAACTGGTGCCCTGAGAAGAAACCCTTCTGGACATGTTGATGGGAGAAGGGGATAGTTTACTGCCTGGAACAGGTTTTGATGTGTGTCACTCATCAGCTGGTACTGATCCCACTGGTAAGCTATGGGGAATTCCCTGTCTGACACTCGACATCATCATTGGGCTAAACTTTCTTATCTACTTTGTAAGGATAAATAAACATTCTGTAAGTAATGCTGATCCCATTGCTTTGCTGTCTGAAATAGATTCTTGCTGTCCAAGGTATCTGGAGAGTGGGACCTTAAGACCCCAAAATTGGGAAGACATAGGTAAAAAATTGCATGAGGAGCCAAGGGATCCTATACCTGTGTTACATGCTTGGTATTTGTGTCAAGATGCTATCTCAAAAATAGCCTTTACATAGCCACAAACTTCTCCTGTAGTTTCTAAGACTGAAGCTTTTCTCAGTCATCTCCTTGCATTTCTACTTCTCCCGTCCTCCTCTTCCTCCCCCAGTCCAGTCTCATTTATCTGAATGTCTCAGGCAGGCAGATTCAGAGAGAGAAACTCAGAACTTGGCTGCCTGCCCCAATAGATTAAACAATGCAAATCAACCAGAATGTTAACAATTGCCTTTTGCTGTGTTTAAAGAATAAGGACAGTGTTGGAGAGTGGAATTAATAGTAATTTTAAACTTAGTATGATTCAGGGGTTGGGAATGAGGTATGCCATGGTTCCTAGTGATTGGAAAACATTGGTGAAAATGGCTACTTCTCCTTCCCAAAATACAATGTTTTTACAAGAATACTCTGATTTATCCCATGTTCAAGCTGAGGATAATGCTCAAGGAAATGTTAATACTGATTATGATGACCTGTGTGGTGTGGGGCAAAAAGGAATATTACAACAACAAGCTCAGTTGCCCACAGACGCCATTGCCCATATTAGAACTTTAGTTTGTAAAGCATGTAGGAGGATCCCAGACACTTAGGATCCTTCCAAATCCTTTGCTGTAATTCGACAAGTCTCAGGGGAGACTTTTATTAATTTTGTTAACTGATTGATTAAATTTATTGTAAGACAAGTAGACA
Organism: Sciurus carolinensis; assembly: GCF_902686445.1. Classification (NCBI taxonomy): domain Eukaryota; kingdom Metazoa; phylum Chordata; class Mammalia; order Rodentia; family Sciuridae; genus Sciurus; species Sciurus carolinensis. The sequence continues at coordinate 46,459,734 of NC_062232.1, forward strand.
ATTTGGAGGCTGTCAATATTCTGACCAAACAACTGGCTTGTGAAAATGCCAACGAAGATTGTAAGGAAGTAATGAAATCTATTTACCTTAAAGTGGATACTGTGCTTTCTGATTCAATAAAGGCATGTCAAAATGTTGGTACTGAAACTCATAAATCTGCTTTACTGGCTGCTCTGCTCTAAAGCCCCCTGATATATTTTGTTACAATTGTAAAAACCTGGTCATCTTCAAATGAACTGTAAGATAAAAAATGGCCCACAGTGGCCCAATCAAAAATGTCCAATCTGTCATAAAGGATTTCATTGACCTAATCTATGCAGATCTAAAACAGACATGTCAGGAAACCCAATTACAGGTCACCTTCCAACCCAGGGCCAAAGGAGGAGGAACCCTTTTTGTCTGCAGATGCAGATGTCTCCTTCACATGTTTCCAGTTCAAACAGAAGCTCCTTCCACAAATCATTTTATGCCACTAGAGGGAATGCAGGAACAGATTTGATTACTACTGAGGATGCTCAAATATATCTCCTTGAGGAATTTTGTAAAATGCTACCTAAATTCAAGTACCTCTACCTAAAGGTACCTTTGGCTTAATTTTGCCCCACTCTCACAGTTCTAAAGAAGAAAAATTTATAATTCCTCGACTGATTGATTCTGATTATACTGGTGTAATATACATTCAAGTTTGGTGTCATACGCCCTTAAGTCTTTCCAAAGGGTCCTCCATAGCTCAATTAATTGTCATTCCAATTAATGTTGCTGCCCAACCCCTAAATGAAAGAGGAAATGTAGAATTTGGTTCCACTATTATAGGAGCATGTTTACCTGTTACTGAAAATAGATGAAAAGTAATCCTTTGATTAACTGAACAATCACATAATTATTGGACAAAGGTGCTGATGTTACAGTTATACCTGTCTCAATGTGACCTCATGATGAACCTAACAGAGGACTACCCCAGTTTGGGGCATAGGAGGCAATAATAAACAGGTGTCTAAAAGCTCTCTATGGTTGCAATGTTCCACCCCTTCCAACCCACATTATTATTCATATTCAACCATTTATTGTGGCAATTCCCTTTCCTATATGGGGCAGAGACATCTTATAGAAGTTAGAAATGTCAGCGAAGTTGCCTTTTTCATAGGGACCTCTGTAGAATTGACCAGATTACCATTAAAGTGGAATGTCACCCCTCCTGTCTGGGTAGAACAATGACCTTTGTCTAAGGAGGGCCACAGAGGCCCTCATTCAAAAACAGTTACAATTGGTACGTATAGAACCTTCTACCAGTCCATGGAATGCACCCATTTTTATCATAAAGAAATCAGGGAAATGGATATTATTACAAGATTAAGAGAAATTAATAAATGAATACAACCTGTGGGTCCACTTCAATGTGTATTGCCTAACCCTAATTTATCCCTCAAGATTTTTCCTTAAATGTAATAGACTTAAAAGACTTTTTTTTTTTTACTATTCCTCTCTCCTGATTATCAAGAAAAAAATTGCCTTCCCACAGTTCCTATTTGCAATCATCATAAGCCTATTGATAGATATCAGTGGGAAGTTCTTTCTCAAGGTATGTTAAATAGCCGAACATTATGTCAACATTTTGTAAATAAGGCTCTTCAGCCTTTCCACCAATTATTTTCACATATTCTTTTTATCATTATGCAGATGATATTTTGATTACTGGATCAAAAATTACAGAATATACTTTAACTAAATTACAACACCTTCTATTACATTCTGGCCTCCATGTGGTCACAGAAAAAATTCAATGACAACTCCCTATTAAATATTTAGAACTTAAGATACTCCAAGGTTATTCCATTTCTCATATTCCACAATTGACTCTTCCTTCCAAATTTTCCTTAGTTCATTTGCAGCAATTTTTAGCACATTTGAACTGGGCTTGGCCATATATTTCTTTAACTACTGATATGTTGTCACCTTTTTGTCAGCTGTTATAAAAGTAACATAATCCTACCATTTTTTTCCAATTAACTCCTGCACTGACAGCAGCTCATCAGCATGTTAATGAGAAGTTATCTACAGTTCTTATGGACAGACTCCCAACACTTAATGTTCCTTTATCTCTAATAGTCTTTACAGGAAAGCCTTATACCTTTGCTGCATTTGTTGCCATTCATAATTAAAATGTATATATAATAGATTTGTTATATCCTCCTTATTTTCAGGAAGAAAGATGGTTGCAAACGTATTTTATCTCTTACAGGAATGGGCATTCATGTACTTTATCTTACATTTACACTATTTACATTTTTCTTCATATTATCAAACTCTTATAACTGATTTTTTAACTCGTATTACTTTCCAGACTTGTATCAAGTCTCTCATGCTTCTTCTTTTATAATGTCCTCCATTCCACGTTCCAGTGAAATTACTGTTTATACTGATGGAGGAAAACAACAGGGTGTGGTAGCTATATTCACTGATAAAAAATGAACTGATTATTACACATTGCCTCAAGCTTTTCCTCTGCGAGCAGAATTAGTTGCAATTATTTTGGCTTTTTGTATGTTTCCCACTGCCTAAATATTATTATAAATTCTCAGTATATAATTAAATTGATGCTTCATTTCCTCTGCAATTTTGTCACCTCATTTGGACTCTTATTTGTTATCCCTGTTTATCACTCTTCAATCTCTTTTACAGGATCATACAGCTCCAGTATTTCTTGCTCACATACACAGCCACAGTAAGATTCCTGGACCACACATTGAAGGAAATGCTCATGCTCATGGCCCTGTTATGAAATCACTTTATCCTCTCTTTACAGATGCCATGGAATCACACGTTTTTTTTTCATCAAAATGCTCATTCCATAATGAAAACCTTTTCTACTTCCTTTCAGCAGGCCCATTTCATGGTTGATAATTGGTGTCATTGTACACCCGTTTGTTCCCTTACTTGGAAAATTGTAAACTCTCAAGGTTTACACTCTAATGTCCTCTCGCAGATGTATGTAACTCATTCTCCTCCTTTTCATCCCAATTTCTTTTTACATGTTACCATAGATACATCCTCAGGCCTTATATGGGCCAGTGCACATCGTTCAGAGAAGGTCTCAGCCTGTATCACTCATATGCTCCTTTGCATTGCCACCATGGTTAGATGTCATCATTTAAAAATGGACAATGGCCCTGCTTTTATTTGTAGTACCTTTGTTCAGTTTTGTAATCAATGGAATGTAATTCTAACCCATGGAATTCCTCATAATCCTACTGGACAGGCCTTAGTTAAACATGCACATGGCATGTTTAAGACATGTCTTTAAAAAAAAAAACAAATGGGGTACCTAAACTTGCTCATGTTAATAATGCTTTCAATATTGCTTTGTTCAAAATAAATACTCTTAATGTACACCATGAAGATAATACACATCACTGGTCCTCTGCCTTGGACAGGCACTTTACCCCTAAGGAACCACTACCAAAGTCCACCAGATCCAATTTGGTGGGAACCTGTACCTTTGATTACATGGAGGAAGGGATATGCTGCTGTTCTTACTCCTACAGGTCCTGTCTGGATTCCTGCCAGGTGTGTGAGACTGTCAATCATGAGTTGGCATTGAGGACTTCACAATCTGATTTCCAAATTTCATTTGACCCTGGATGAAGAGGACTCTTATTCAAAGAAGGAATCTCCAAAAAGAGCAAGAGGTCCAAGAGACCCTTTGTCTTCTAATCATCTAGTAACTTTGGAGTATATAAACAGCTTAACAACATCTGCTCAACAATTAATAGCCCAGATGGGTTTAGAATGTACAACCAGAAAATTTGATTACAACTCTGTTTGCCAAACTTACCCAAAATTTTATAACTATGCTGGCTATTATTTTGTTATTTTGCTATTATTTTATCCCTGTTGGTGGTGCTTCCATACTTAGCAGAAATTGTTATTTCTTCTGAAATTTATATCATCAAGCTATTCTTGATAATAGGACTGCTATTGATTATTTGCTGTTGTTACATCATAAGAAATGCCAATAATTTAGCAATATGTGTTGTTTCAATTTAACTGATAATAGTAACCCAATTCAAAGGGAATTGGATCATCTTAAAGACATGGTAAAGAAGGTACAAGATGATGGAGGTTTGGATTTATTAGTTTTGTTAACCTCATGGCTACCAAATTTTACATGGATCAAACAGTTCTTCATTGAAGGATGTTTATTGATACTTGCTTTATTGTGTTGTGCTTCTTTTTACCAATATCTGCCTTGCTTTCTCCCTCCACCTTCCTTGAACGGAAGACAAGTCATGTCTATTCAAAAAGTCATACAAAACAAAAGGGAGTTTTAAAGATTTCAGGTCAGTCAATGTACAGAGGAGTGAAACTATTTTGAGTTGAGCACACTCCTCAGGATAAAATTCACTCTGTTTGAATGGTTTAGAGATGCTCTGCAACTCCTTTGTCCCTGTGGCCTGGAGATATCTTGTTATAATAACCTTTGGCAGTAGTGGACTCTGAGAAGCAAGCCAGTTGTAATCTGCACATGCACAAAGCTAACTGTACTATGTTACCTAGGTAAATTAATATGACCCTGGTGTAGATAATAAACTGGACTTAGGGACTGGGGTTGTGACTCAGTGGTAGAGCAATTGCCTAGCATGCATGAGGAACTGGGTTTGATCCTTAGCACCACATTGAAAAAAATAAAATAAAGGTAATGTGTCCATCTACAACTAAATAAACTGAACTGGCTTTTGCCCAGCAGTCACTTCTTGCTCTTTGCCACCCTGTGTGCTTGCCTCCTTAATAGATCTCCCCTTAACCCTTACAGCTGGACCCCAATTAACCATTAAAGGAAGCTTGAAAATTAGGTGAGATTTTTTTTTTTTATTTCTGCCAGTATGTATTGTGCCTGGAGTCACATATCCTGTGATCAATTACCTCGTGCCTTTGTGTATTTATACGTAGAGAGCATCTGACAAAATAAAATTTTCCACAGAATTAAGATAAAGATAAGAAGAACTCCTTTCATTCATAATGGAATATTTCTGGGTATTAGGCATCATGGTAACTGATGAATGCCTGCTGTGACAACCTTTTCACTTGCAATGGAAATCAGATTATGTGTATGATGATTTTTCTTTTCTGGCACATGACTAATGAGGAACTTCTTTTTTTACACCACAGCACTTGTACTCAAACACCTAAATTTACACAAGGACAAATTTGTAAAACAGAACTGAATGATGGTTTTTGAAATACATAGTACACATCATCAGAGATTTAAACAAAGATAATCTCTCATAAAATGCAAAAAGAAGACCTAATATAGACCAATACTGAACTTCAAAAGCAGAAAATTTGAAGGGATAACTAAAGTGGTAATGGGAATTATTGACCACAAATTACAGATCTTAAACCACTTTTAAACAAAAGACTTTTAATTGGTTATATCCACAACAAAGGAGTCACATAATTAATCTTGGATTTCATTCTTTAAATGTGAGTTCTTAGAAAGAGGTATTCTTATGTGATGTCTTATCTTAGAAAGGAAAATAAAAACTTTCCACAGAACCTAGGTTCTGACTTTGCAAGTAATAAAATGTTTGTAGTTGAACTCTGAGCATAATTATCTCAGTGATCCACAGGGGCCTGCAGTAAGTAAAGGGACAGGGATATCTGAAAATGTTTACATGCTTGGGAAGACATTAGGTCAGAAAATTTGGGGATTATTTTACACCTGAACTCCAAGGCATTATGAACACAATTTTTGTCCCACTCTGTCTCCTCCTCCTGAACATTTCCTTTAAAAAATTCTAAACAACAGATATCTGGGTCAAATAACTGGATAAGTGGGGATGCTGGATCTTCCTTTTATTTCAGAGACAGGTGTGAGGCTGAGGCAGGTGCATCTGCAGTGCAAACCAGCCCCCCTAAATTTGGGAAGGTCCAAGCAACATAACCAGATGCAGTCTCAAACTATAAACATAAAAGGGAAGATGTAATGGCTCACGGGATAAGTGACACCATGCACAATATGTACTGGCAGAAAAAAAATCTCACCAAATCTTCAAATTTCCTGTGGTTGTGTAGGATGCAATATCCTCTTAGGAATTGTTACACTGAGATTAGCTTCCAGAAAGTAACTTTTATTGAAACTACAACTATTCACTTCCCTTCAAAATCCTGCTACCCTGGTTTTGATCATTCTCTAAGAGATGGCTAACATGGTAAAAAGTGCTCCTGTGAAATGAGAGCAAAAAACTGAACAGATAGGATATGCAGAGTGGAACCAGTTTGCTTTCTGCAATTTAGGATTACGGGGAAGGAGGTTCAGGATCCCAAAAAGATTTCACTTGGTTTTTCTCCCCAGAGTATATTTGTGAGCATTGGGCAACATGAGCACTGATGACTGCCTGCTGAGACACCGTGACCACTTGGAATGGAAAGCATATTACTTATATGCTCATGTTTCTATTCTGGCACATAACTTATGAGAAAAGGTTTTTGTTGCATCACAGCACTTGTACACAAGCACCTAAATTTACACAAGGACAAATTTGTAAAACAGAAATGAATGATGACTCTCGAAATAAATAGTGCACCACATCATCAGGGAGTTTAAAAAAGTGTAATCTCTGCTAAAATACAAAAACAATGACCCAATGTAGGTCAACTATGAATTTCAAAACCAGAATACTTTAAGGAATAACTAAAGAAATTTTGGGAGTTATTGACCACAAAAAAAAAACCAAACACGTCCTAAAACCATTTTTAAATGAAAAGACATTCTTTGAATTGCTTATATCCACCAAAAGGAAGCCGGATAGTTAATTTCTGATTTTATTCTTTAAAGGTGATTTTTTTCAAACAGGTGTTCTTGTGTGTTGTCTTTCTTACCCTATAAAGCAAAAAAAAAAAAAAAAAAAAAAAAAAAAAAAAAAAAAAAAAAAAACAACAACAGAAAAAAACCCTTTCCACAGAACTAAGGAAATGATCACAAAATCACATTATGCACCCAATTCTACACAGCATGGCTTAAGAACAACCATCCAAATCAGCAAATGTCTATAAAAAGACTTCATTGAAGTGGAGACTGGACCCCCCAAAATAGAGGGAAGCCAGTTTTCTAATTCATGCTGTGGACCCTGGTTGATATCCATGGGATGGAGGATGTGTATTCTGCACAAATTCACTCTATTCCTTAAAGAAATATCTTCCCAATGCAAAGCAGACCAGAGATAGAAAAGGTGGTGCCAAAAGCAGTTCCCTTTTGTCATCACCTCTAGGTTTCACAGCTGACATTGAGTTGACTTGGAACAGGCCCAGGTGTACCAGTCCACTTCATTTTCTGAGGGCCTGGAACTGTGCCCCAGAAGGCTACTTATTGCAAATACTACTGAAGTTGACCTTGGGAATTTTATGCCATCAGCACCTTCCCAGCATCCTTTCTTTTTCAACAACTTGCTGATTATACACAACATCAGCATTTTGTTATGAAGGATATAACCTATCAGTTCCTGAGAATTCTCACATCTCTAACCATACCTATTCTAAAAAATTGAGGATCACTGGGAAAGCACTGCTGAATCTTACTACAGCTTCATGCTGAAAACACTCACTGGAATGAACTTCCACTTCAAATTACTATTTTCCAATGGTGTTTTAGTCACTTGATTTAACAGAGGAGAAATTGTTGAGATTGAATGTTATGGATTACCTGAAGAGGTTCAGTATGTCAGGTGACTGGATCATTTTCTGGACTCACTCTGTGAAATGCTCTGCAGGAAATCCATCCCAGCACTAAACCCAAAAACTTTCTAACATACTTTCATTTCACATTTGAAAACAATAAAGCAGAAACAATAAGTTCCATGTCAACTGCCACAGTCTTGGGGGATATCATAACAGATAGATTTACCCCTGTCTTTACAAGCATGAAAATGTTTGTAGCTGAACTCTAAGTAGACAATTATCTCAGAGATCCATGGGGGCATGTAGTAAGACAAGGAACAGGGATTTCTGGGAAAGATTATATGCTCAGTACCTTATTATGTCAGAAAATTTTGGGGTTAATTCAAACCTGAACCCCAAGACTTTATGACCACAATCATTTAATTTTTGTCCCACCCTGTCTCCTCCTCCTGGAAATTTCAATTAAAAATTCTAAACAACAGATATCTGGACAAATAACTGGATGAGTGGGAGTGCTGGATCTTCCCTATCATCTCACAGACAGGGGTGAGACTGAGACAGGTACATCTGCAGTGCAAACCAGCCATCCTAAATTAGGGAAGTTCTGAGGAACTTAGCCAGAAGCTGTTTCAAATGATAAATATCCAAAGAGAAGAGGTAATGGCTCATGGGACATATGACACTATCCACAAAATATACTGTCAGAAAATAAAAACGTCTCACCCAATTTTCTAACTTCCTGTGGTTCTGTTGGATGCAAAACATTGTCAGGAATTGATACACTGAAATTACCTTCCAGAAAATCACTTCCATTGAAATTTCAATCATTCACTTCCCTTCAAATCCTGCTATCCTGGTTTTGATCATTCTCAAAGAAATGGGTAACTCGGTTTACAGTGCTCCTGTGAAATGAGAGCAAAAATCAAAACAGCGAGGATATGCAAAGTGATTCCAATCAATTTTATTTATAAGGTACTCTTAAAATTCAGGTCTCATTGTTTTCACATCATGAGATAATTTGTGCCAATATAAGTCACAAAGCTCATTCAAAATATCACATTTAAATTTCTAATTTTTTAAAAACACTCTAAACTACAGTTCACTATAATTTATCCTAGGTAATTTGGATTATTAAAATAGTTTTATGAATGTCAGTATTTGTGAAATTATCTTGGAGGTAAGGGGAGTAATATATCAGATCTCTCTCTTATCTCTAATCATTCTCACCCCCATGAGAAGACATAGCTTAGTAAGTTGAAGAATTGATGTTTGGTTTTATATTGGAATGGCGCAGAAGTGTGTTCCCTTTTTTTTTAATCCCACAGTTAAGTAAACTATTATGATAACTTTTCATATTTAGTGCATTTACCCCTAAATATTTTTTCTTTCTTAGGATGTCCACAAAAAAGAAGGTGAATCACATCAAGTTTCTGTGATTGCCCAAGCTGGCATCCAGCAACTTGGGATTGAAGGGCATAGAGGTTCAGGTTTCCAAAGGAGAGTTCACTTGGTTTCTCTCCCCAGGGTATGTTTATGGGCATTGGGCAACAAGGACATCAAAGAGTGCCTGCTGTGACATCCTGGCAGTTTGACTTTGGAATTTCATGCCATTAACAACTAGCTAGCATCCTTTCTTTTTCAACAACTTGCTGATTTATTCAACACATAAGCATTTTCTTGAGAGGCATAGAACCTATCAATTCCTGAGAATTATCTCATCTACAGCCATAACCACACAAAAAATACAAGATCACTGTGGAAGCACTGCTGACTCTTAACCACAGCCTCCAGCTGAAACATTCATTGCATGAACTTCCACTTCAAATTATTACTTTTTCAATGGTGTTGTATTCACTTGATTTAACAGAGGAGAAAATGTTGAGATTGAAGGATATGGATTATCTGAAGGGTTCAGTATGTCAGGTGACTGGATCATTTTCTGGTAACTCTCTGTGAAATGCTTTCCTGGAAATCCATTTCAGTACAAAAGGAAGACTTTCTACCGGATTTTAAGTTCATATTTGAAAACACTCAAGCCAAAAACACTAGTTGCATGTCAACTGCCACAGTCGTGGGGGATGTCATAAGAGATAGATTTACCACTGTCTTTTCAAGAACAAAAAGTTTTGTAGCTGAACTCTGAGCAGACAACTATCTCACAGATACATGGTGACCTGCAGCAAGAGAAGAGACAGAGGCACCTGGGAAAGTTTATAAGCTCAGGACCTTATGTCAGAAAATTTGGGGGTTAATTCAAACCTAAACTCCAAGCCTTTTCGACCACAATCAATTAATTTTTGTCCCATTCTGCCTCCTCCTCCTGGAAACTTCCTTTAAAAAGTTCTAAACAGCAGATATCTAAGACAAGTAACAAGATGAGTGGGGTGCTGAATCTTCCCTATCATCTCAATGACAGGGTTGAGGCTGAGGCAGGTGCATCTGCAGTGCAAAGCAGCCTCCCTAAACTAGGGGAGGTCTAAGAAATTTAGCCATAAGTGGTCCTAAACTATGAATATACAAAGGAAGAAATAATGACTCATGGGATATTTGACAACAGGCACAATATGTACTGGTAGAAAAAAATCATAAACCAATTTTCAAACTTCCTGTGGTTCTGTTGACTGCAAAATCCTCTCAGGAATTGATGCACTGAGATTAGCTTCTACAACGTCACTTTCATTGAAATTTCAATCATACATTTCCCTTCAAAATCCTGCTACCCTGGTTTCAATCATTCTCAAAGAAATGACTAACTTGGTTAATAGTGCTCCAGTGAAATGAGAGAAAAAAATGGAACAGCTAGGATGTGCAAAATGGAACCAGCTTTCATCCTGCAACTTGGGAATGCAGGGCATGGAGGTCCAGGATCCTGAAGAAGAGCTCACTTGGTTCCTCTCCCCAGAGAATGTTTCTGGGCATTGGGCAACATGGGCACCAATAAATGCCTGCAGTGACATCCTGACCATTTTCAATAGAAAGATGTTTATCTTTATGCTCCTTTTTCTTTTCTGACACATGACTTATGAGGAGAATATTTTCTTTTACCACATCACTTGCACACAAGCACATAAATTTACACAAGTACAAATTTGTAAAACGGAACTGAATGATGGCTCTCAAAATAAATAATGCACCACTTCATCAGAGATTTAAACAAAAGAAAGATAATCTCTGCTAAAATACAAAAATTTAGACCCAATATACTCCAATCCTGAATTGTAAAAACAAAATTTGAAGGAATAACTAAAATAGTGGTGGGAGTTATTGACCATAAAAAATAGATCCTAAACCATTTTTAAAACAAAAAATAATTTTTCTTTTAATTTGTTATATCCACCACAAAGAAGTCACATACTTAATCTCTGAATTTAGTCTTTAAATGTGAATTCATTCAAGCAATTTTTCTTGTGTGATGCATTACCCTAGAAAGAAAAAAACAAACTTTCCACTGCACCAAGGTAAAAATCAGAAAACCATATCCTACACACAGTTCTACAAAGCGTGGCTTAAGAACATCCATCCAAATCAGCATAAGTGTATAAAAAGCCTTCATTGAAGTGGAGTCTGAACCCTCAATGATATAGCAAAGCCAGTTTTCTAATTTATGCTGTGGCTCTTGATTGAAATTAATGGAAACAAAGATATGTATTCTGCACCAATTCACACAAATTCTTAATAAAATAATATCTTCCCAATACAAAGCATACCAGAGATAGAAAAGGTGGTGCCAAAAGCAGCTCCCTTTTTTCATCACCTGTAGATTTCACAGCTGACATTGAGGATGCCTTGAAAGACTCCCAGGTACACCATTCCACTTCATTTTCCTAGGGACTGGAACTGTGTTCCAGAAGGATACTACTTGTCAAATACTACTGCAGTTGGACTTTGAAATTTTATGCCATTAACACCCCACCAACATTTTTTCTTCTTCAACAAATTGCTGATTTATACATCACATCAGCATTTTGATGAGAGGGTTAGAACCTCTCAGTTCCTAAGAGTTATCTCATCTCCCTCCATAACTACTCTAAAAAATTGAAGAACACTGGGGAAGCACTGCTGACTCTTATCACAGTCTTCAGCTTAAAACACTCATTGGAATTACATTCCATTTGAAATTGCTACTTTTCCAACGGTGTCCTAGTCACTTGATTTAACAGAGGAGAAAATGTTGAGATTGACATTTATGGATTATCTAAAGAGGTTCAGCATATCAGGTAACTGGATCTTTTTCTGGTCTCAGTCTTTGACATGCTTTATGCAAAATCCATGCCAGCACAAAAACAAAACCTTTCTACTGGATTTTCAATTCACATTTGAAACAATCAAGCCAGAAATAATAGATGAACATTCTTGTGGGATGTCATAAAAGATAGATTTTTCCCTATCTTTTCAAGTATGAAAAGGTTTGTAGTTAAACTCTGAGCAGAGAGTTTGTCTCAGAGATACATGGGGGCCAGCAGCATGAAAATAAAAGGGACATCTGGGAAAGTTCATATGCTCATATCATTATTATGGCAGAAAATTTGGGATTGAATTCAATTCTGAACCCAAGTCTTTTGATCACAATAAATTATTTTTTGTCATATTCTGCCTCCTCCTTCTCCTGGACATTTTCCTTAAAAAATTCTAAACCACAGATATCTAGACCAAATAATCACCTGACTAGGTATTTTGGATCTTCCCCATCATCTCAGGGAAGGTTGAAGCAGGTGCCTCTGCAGTGCATACCAGCCTCCCTTAATTAGGAAAAGTCCAAGCAACTTAGAGAGATGCGGTCTCAAACTATAAATATACAAAGGGAAGAGGTAATTGCTTAGGGGATATGTTACACGAGGCACAATAGGTACTGGCAAAAAAAAAAAAAAAAAAAAAAAACTGCCTCACCCAATTTTCAAACTTTCTCTGGTTCTGTTGGCTGCAAATCCTCACAGGATTCGTTGCACTGAATTTAGTTTTCAGAAAGTCACTTCCATTGAAATTTCAATCATACACTTCCCTTCAAATTCCTACTACCTTGGTTTTGATCTTTCTCAAGGAAATTGCTAACTTTCATAACAGTGCTCCTGTGAATTGAGAGCAAAGAACAGGAGAGCTATGATATGCAAAGAGAAATCAGCTGGCATCCACCAACTTGGAATTTAAGGGCTTGGAGGTCCAGGATCCTGAAGAAACATTCACTTGGATTCCCTACTGCCAGGGTCCAGCCCTAGCAGGGGTCACGGGTCCTAGGTGGATGGGAGGCGGCGTCCGCATGGTGGAGAAACAGTACACAGAGACACCAAGTGTTCTGAGGATTAATCTGAATCTTTATTTTTCTTCCAGTCTTTTTATAGATATTTTTCTTTAGTAATTATTATATCACATTATGGTTAGTTTAAAATAAGAAAAACCTTCAAAGTACAATCTATGCTTCTTCTCAAAGTACACATCTCTCTGTATGACAGCCCAGACCAAAACAACTTTATTTCCCCACTAGATTAAAACAATCTTATCTCCCAGTTAAATTAAAAAAACCTTGTCTCCCAGCTAAACTGAGGGCACCATGATCTGCCAGCCTTTAACCTTCAGAACAAACACGCCACTAGATTTTCTGAGAAATAACCCCCACCATGAACTCCAGTGTTTAACAGTGAAAAGTTTTTACTATTATTAAAGGGCAAAGAAATCAACTTATAGTTATATTTAGTCTATTCTATTTCATATAATGGTGACCTACAATCTTATTCTGATTCTCAAAGAATTAGACTAAACATAGAAAAAACAAATTATTTTTATGACTAACCTAAATATTTTTATTATGTTAAGTATCTCTAGAATCAACTATTAAAACTAGGAAAACAACAAAGGCTAAACACCACATCCAAACTCAGAGGAATGCCTCTTTATCCATCTATTATTATACTAAAGCAATCACAGGCTCCTTTTAACTTCAGCACAGCTACAATTGTTTATTTTCATATATTTTATCTATGTATTACTGCTTAATTTTCATTGTGCACTATTTTGTGTCCCAATACAGTAAAACCTTCCCAATGTTTTCCCAATAAGTTTCTAATGATATATTGATTATTAATATTAAAAAGCAACTACACATGGAGATATGCCATGCCTATGGCCCTCAAGTGGGAGGACGATCAGCAGAACCATGTCAAGTGTTCAGTCCTCTATTCCAACAGAACTGTGTCAAGTGTTGGATCCTCTACTCCAACAGAGCAATGTCAAATGTTGGAGTGGCAGGAAATTGATGCAGTACCCTACCCAGTGGATATTCTGCTCTTTGGGCAACATTGATACCAATGAGTGCCTGCTGTGGCATCCTTGCAATTTTGTAGGTACCTCCTGATGTCAAGGAGTAGTAAAATGAGCACATGATGACATCACAGTTCCCATGGCAACCAGAGATGCTTCTCCTTGTGGTGGATTCAGACTGAGTTTTCAGACAAACACTATCTCATCTGTGATAATAGTAACCAAGATCAAGGGAGCGAGGAACAGGGATATGTTTTTTTTTTTTTTTAAAAGCAATCCAACATTCTTGGTCCAGGAGAAGTGAAGGCAGGGTATTTTGGGGGTGTGGCCCTTTGAGCTCATGAAAATTCCAGCTCCTTCCAGTGCAAAAGACCCCAGAGAATTTTCACAGCCTACATATGCTCCAGGCCCACAAGGTGGTGGTGTTCTCATTTGGGTGCATTGGGCAAGTTGGCTGCCTGTTCACCCCTATCCTGCTGCAGAAAATTGACTACCACCAGGTCTAGTGGTTCTGGGAGGGATCAAGGGGTGCAGTTAAATCACAAGGAGCACCTAGCGAAGCATCATCCCAAGCAGCATTGCCCTCCTATCCCTCACCTCCAGGCCTGCTCTCAGTTGTGATTTTGCTCACTCAAAAAACTGGTCTAGGGAACTACCACCTGCACAGATTAATGGGTGGTCACTGCTGAAGGCAGGGGACCAATCAGTGCAGTTCAGTGGGTTAGGTAATGTATGAGTTTGAAAAATCATGGCAACTCTAGTGAAGTGGTGTACCTTTACTGCAATGTTAAAACAGGTGACAGCTAGAACCTGTGAACTTTGACTTTTAGTGGATGTAGGTGACTGCTGTGATACATAGAAAGAATTGTACAAAGTGTCAAAACTGAATGTTAAAAAAGGGAAGAGTTGAGAACTGTCTGTGGGGCACTCAATACAAAAGGGTGTTGGAAATGAGAAGCTAACTTCAGAGAGCAAACACATAAAACAATGTCACTTTTCATGGTTTCCCAAAAAAAGACCAGGACACTTTTCAACTTCAAAATACTATACCAAAACAGCAAGAAGAACTGTGGAGATCTTTCATTATACACAGGTAATTACTGACAATCTCTCAACTTGCAAAGGATATGAATGCCCTTGTGAATTCAGGGATCATTCCTATTGCTCACAATGGAAAGCAGATCATCTGTATGCCGATTTTTCTTTTCTGGTACACAACTTATGAGGAAAGGCTTTCCTTACACCACAGCACCTGCACCCAAGCAACTAAATTCACACAAGTACAAATTTGTAAATGCAGAACTGAAGGACAGCTCTCATCAGAGGCTTAAACAAAAAAATTTGATAACTTTTTCTAAAACACAAAAATAAAGAACCAATATAAGCCACACCTGATTTCGAAAAAGAGAAATTTTTAAGGAATAACTAAAGATGTGATGGGACATTCTGACAACAAAATACTGATCCTAAAGCATTTATAAAACACAGAAGACTTTTTTTCTCATTAATTGGATATATCAACCATAATGAAGTCACATCCCTAATCTCTGATTTCATTCTTTAAATGTGAATTCTTCCAATATATGTTCTTTTGTGATGTCTTAACCTAGAAAGTACAATCAAAACTTTCCACAGAATCATGGTAAAGATGAGAAAAACATATACTACACCCAATTCTACACAGTTTAAGATTATTGATCAAAATCAGCAAAAGTCTATAAAAATGCTTCATTAAAAATTCATGCTGTGGCCCCTGATTGACATCTTTAAAAATGAGAATATGTATTTACCACCAATTGACTAATTCCTTAAGGAATATAAGATCTTCCCAATGCAAATAAGAACAGAGCGATAAATGCAGTGCCAATAGCAGCTATCCTTTGTCATCACCTCTAGGTTTCACTGCTGACACTGAGTATGAATTGGAACACTACCAAGTGTAGCATTGAACTTTTTTTGCCAAGGGCCTGGAACTGTGCCCAGGAGGGATACTACATGCAAAATGCAGTTAACCTTTGCAATTTCCTGCCATTAACATATCATCAACAGTCTCTCTTCTTCAAAAACTTGCAGATTTATATAACACATCAGCATTTTCTTGAGAATGACATAACCCTTTAGTTTTTGATATTTGTCTCATCTCCAGTGATACCTACTCTTAAAAATTCAAGATCACTCAGGAAGAACTACTATTACCCCAGCCTCATGCTGAAAAACCTCATTGGAATAAATTTCCATTTAAAACTGCTGCTTTTCCAACCATGTTCTATTTACTTGGTTTAACAGTGGAGAAAATGTTAATATTGAGGGATATAAATTATCAGAAGAGGTTCAGTATGTCAGGTGACTGGATCTTTTTCTGCTCTCCCTCTGTGAAATGCTTTCCAGGAAAATCATCTGAATACAAAAACCAAACATGCTCTTACAAATTTTAATTTCACATTTGAAAACAATCAATCCAGAAACATTAGTTGTTTGTCAACTCCCACAGTCTTGGTGGATGCCATTGACACAGATTTACTCCTGTCTTTTAAAGCATGGAAAGGTTTGTAGCTGAACTCTGAGCAAACAATTTTCTCAGTGATCCATGGGAGCCTGCAGCAAGAGAGGAGACATGGACATCTAGGAATATTTATAAGCTCAGATGGTTATTATATAAAAGAATTTTGAGACTAATTCAAACCTTAACCCCAAGATTTATGACCAATAAATTATGTTTTGTTCTACTCTGGCTCCTCCTCCTAGATATTTCCTTTAAAATATTCTAACCATCAGTTATCTGGGCCATATAATAGGAGGAATGGAGGTGCTACATCTTCGCTATTATCTCAGGGACAGATTGGGGCTGAGGCAGGTGCATCTGCAGTGCAAAGCCATTCTCTCTATATCAGGGAAGGTCTAAGCAAGTTAGCCATATGTGGTCTCTAACTATAAATACACAAAGGAAAAAGGTGAAAGCTCATGGAATATGTAACACAAGGCACAATATATGCTGGCAGAAAAAATAGTTATGCTCACTGAATTTTCAAATATCTTGTTACTCTGTTGGATGCAAATCCTCGCAGGAATTGCTGCACTGAGAGTAGCTTCCAGAAATTCACTTTAATTGAACATTAGATCATTTGCCTCCTTTGAAAATGCTGCTACCCTGCTTTTGAACCTTCTCAAAGAAATGTATAACTTGGTTAGCATTACTCCTGTGAAATGAGAGAATACATGACATCTACAATATGTGGAAGTGGCTGGCATCCAGCAACTTTGGATTGATGGGTGTGGAGTTCCAGGTTGCAGAAGGAGAGTTCATTTCGTTTCTCTCCCCAGGAGATGTTTCTGGGAATTTGGCAAAATGGGCCCCAATGGGCCTGCTGTGACATCCTCACTGCTCCTGCAGATACCTCCTGCTGTCATGGAGAGGCAGAATGACAGCATAATGATGTCTCGGTTCCTGAGGAAACCAGAGACGTTTCTAGTGGTGGCAGATACAGACCAAGTTTCAAGACAAGTGACATCTCATGTGTGATGGTAAGAGAGAAGATCAAGGGAGGGAGGAACAGGGGCCTGTTGTTTTCTAGAAAAGTGATCCTATCTTTCTCGCCTAGAACTGTGGAGGCAGTGTATGTTTGGGGTGAAGCCCAGTGGGTTATGGGTGATGCAGTTCCTTTCAGTGCAAGGGACCACATTGAAGTTTGACATTCTGCAATACACTCCAGGTCCGCGAGGTGGCAGTGTTCTTAATTGAGCTCATTGGGCATCCTGACTGCCTGGTCAACCCTATCCTGCTGCAGGTCACTGGCCCCAACCACGTCTAGTGCAAAGGGTTGAGATAGAGGGGTCAGCAAAGTCACACATATTACCCAGTGTAGCACCAGTTCCTGTGGCATTGCCCTCCTTCCCAGTTCCACCAGGTCTCCTTTCACCTTCATTTTCCTCACTCAGCAAAATGGCCTTGGGAACTACCAGCCCCACGGAGTGATGGTTGTTCACAGTTGAGGGAAGGGGAGAATCCAGGGCAGTTCAGTGCGTTATGTAATAATTGAGTTTGAAAACATCATAACATCTCTGGTGGGGTGTACCACCATTCCTACAATGTCAAAACAGGAGACTGCTGGAACCTGTGAAGTTTGACTTCTTAGTGGGAGTGAATGGTTACTGTGATATCTAGACAGAGGAGGAGGGAGGGAGTCACTGAGTATGTGTGATGGTGTCCTGGAACAGGCTACCAATTGGGCATATACATTCTGTGTACCCTGCCAGGTCCCACCTCCTTTGCTGCTGCCCTGCAACTAGTTTGCACCGAGGAATTCTCTTGTACTGAGCTTCCAAAGGGCCTTATAATTCACCTATAAGTCAACAAATATCTGGACAATCTATCTTGGCATAATGTTTCTTCTCCTTGTCTTGACCAATGCCTGTCTGGTACAAGCCCTCTGTGACAATGCCAACAGCCCTTGGAGAATGCAGATTACAGGCTGTTGTCACAGACCCTGGCAAAAACATGCTCCAAAAAAGTGAATGTGATGGATCAAACAAGTGCCTGATAGTGTGATGAGCACAATTTTCCTGTGAAGAATATCATCTTGACTCATGCATCAGGCTGAAAGAAAGGAATGTGTACAAAGGGTCACAGCTGAATATAAAAAAAACTGAAGAGCTGAGGAATTCTTTGGGCACTAAATACAAAAGAGTGTTTGAAATGAAAAGCAAACTTCAGTGAATAGACATTTAAGAAAAAATTATCATTGTTAATGTTCTCCCCAAAAACACCAGGATATCCTTCAGTTTCAAAATACTATAACAAAACAGTAAGAGGAAATTTCTAGATGATTCAGTAAGCAGAGATAATAACTAACAATTACTCACCTTGAAAGGTCATAAATGACCTTGAAAATTCATGGCTCCTTCCTGTTGCTTGCAATGGAAATCAGAATACACATATGCTGATTTGGCTTTTCTGGCACATAACCTATGAGGAAAGACTTTCCTGTCACCATGGAACCGGCTCCCAAGCACCTAAATTTAAACAAGTACAAATTTAGAAAGGTTAAACTGAGTAGTGGCTCCTGAGGCAAATAGTGCCCAACATTATCAGAGATTTAAAACAAATAATCTCTTATAAAATACAAAACTGATTTTCTCCCACTCTCTAGGCTCTCTTTTCACATTATTGATTTTTTCCTGTGCTGAGAAAAAAAAATTTTTAGTTTGAATATATCCCACTTACTGATTCTTGCTTTTATTTCTTGTGCTGTGGGGTCTTGTTAAGGAAGCCTGGTCATAAGCCAACGTGATGGAGATTCGGACCTACCTTTACTTCTATTTGATGAAGGGTCTTAGGTTTAATACCTAGATCCATGATCTGTTTTGAGTTGAGTTTTTAACAAGGTGACAGATAGGGGTTTAATTTCATTTTACAGCATATGGATTTCTAGTTTTGCCAACACCATTTGTTGAAGAGTCTATCATTTCTCCATTGTATGTTTTCGGCACCTTTGTCTACTATGAGAAAACTGTACTTATGTGAGTATGTCTCTGTGTCTTCTATCCTGTACCATTGATCTACCTGTCTATTTTTGTGCCAATACCATAACATTTTTGTTGTTATTGCTCTATAGTAGAGTTTAAGGTCTGGTATTGTGATACCTGCTGCATCACTCTTCCTGCCCAGGATTTCTTTGACTATTCTGGTTCTTTTGATCTTCCAGATGAATTTCATGATTGTTTTTCTGTTTCTATGAGAAATGTTATAGGGATTTTAATTGTAATTGTGTTAAATCTGTATAGCCTTTGGAAGTATGGCCATTTTGATAATATTAATTCTACCAATCCAAGAACATGGGATATCTCTCCAACTTCTAAGTTCTTCTTCAATTTCTTTCTTTAATGTTTTGTGGTTTTCACACTTCAGACAGAGTATTCATCTCCAAAGTTTATGAAGAACCTAAAATCTTTTCACCCAAAATACAAAGAACCCAATAAATAAATGGGCTAAGGAAATGGGCAAACACTTCACAGAAGATATACAAGTCATCAACAAATATATGAAAAAGTGCTCATCATCCCTAGTAATTAGAGAAATGCAAATTAAAACCACCCTAAGATTTCATCTAACTCCAATTAGAATGGCTATTATCAAGAACACAAGCGATAATAAGTGTCGGCATGGATGTGGGGAAAAAGGTACACTTGTACATTGCTGGTGGAGTTGCAAATTGGTGCAGCTACTCTGGAAAGCAGTAAGGAGATTCCTCACAAAACTTGGAATGGACCCACCATTTGACCCAGCTATCCCACTCCTCGGTTTATGCCCAAAGGACTTAAAATCAGCATGCTACAGTGATGCAGCCACATCAGTGTTCATAGCAACTCAATTCATGATAGCTAGATTGTGGAACCAAATAGATGCCCTTCAATTGATGAATGGATAAGGAAACTGTGGTATACATACACAGTGGAATATTGCTCAACCATAAAGAAGAATGAAATTATGGCATTTGCTGGTAAATGGATGAAGTTGGAATATATCATGCTAAGTGAATAAACCAATCCCAAAAAGCCAAAGGACAAATGTTTTCTCTGAAAAGTGCATGACAATATATAATGAGGGGAGGATGCAGGGGGAAGAGAAGAATGAAGGAACATTGGATGGTGTAGAGGAAAATGGGGTGGAAAGTGGGGGAGGACAGAAAGATAGTAGAATGAAATAGACAGAATTAATCTCTCTCTATATATGTATGAGTATATGAATGGTGTGAATCTACATTGTGTACAACCATAGAAATGAAAAGTTGTACCCCAATGAATGCAGTCTGTAAAAATAAAAAAAAAGATTTTAATAAAAGAAATAAAAAATAAAATAAAATACAAAACTGAAGGAACAATATAGCCAAATCTTAGATTTCAAAAGCAGAAAATTTTATGGAAAAACTAAACCTGTGATGGGAGTAATTGGCAACAAAATACAGATCCTGAAGCATTTTTTAAAACACAAAACACATTTTTTTCTTTTAATTTGTTTTATCCACTACAAAGGTGTGGCATACTGTGATGCATTGACAAATTTGACTCCATGGAAATGTTATATATGAGGCTATTTGGGCAATGACTAAACAGATTCCATTTACCTTGAACTCCATGTTTTGTCGGAAAGGCTTCTCCCATGATTTGTTTGGCAATACAAAACTATGAAATGACAATTCTTGTATAATGAAAAATTGTTCTTTTTTGATTCCTAGTTTCCTAAACAATGTACCATGTTAACGGTGCTGTCAACAGCGATTATTTAGATGTAAATAACCATTGTTAATTTGTACCCAAGTAGGGTCATTTTGACCTAATTCCCCCTCTGCTAGTGATTTTAGATCCCATGATGTTAGTTTGTAATTTGAATCATAGCAACAGACACTTATGATTGATGTACTAATTTATGGTATTAAAAACTCCTGCAACACTATGGTCATGGCTGTTCTCCCAATAGCCATTTTTTGGCTCACTTAATACAAACTCTTAAATTTGGATTTCTCAGTGATGATCAGTCTGTTCTTAAGTTGTGCCCACAACATTTGGAGGCCCCAGCAATATTCTCACTGCCTGGTGGATCACCACCTCTCACCACTGACCTGGAAACTTCTGCAGAAGTGAGAGGCTGAACCGTGACTCCTAGGGGAAGATCTCTGAGAGATGTTCCTCATCCCCAGGCTGCACAGTTTGTGGAGCCCTGCCCCAGGACTAAATTAAATTATCCAAGAGTCACTTGTTTCTGTGTCCCCAGGTGACCAGTAAGTCTCTTTCTGGTGGATCCATATCTGGGAACTTTGAGGAAGGCTAGATGCAGCATTACTTCCAGACATTGCCCAGGCCTTCTGTTCAGGAATCAGGAGTAGCCACTTGTCATTGTCTTTGGTGTCTTACTCTTCTGTGTTTGTCTTTTTCTGTTTTGTCCTGTCCTTGAGTATGAACATGAGTCAATATGCCTTGTGTTTGTCATGTACACCCTTCAATGCATATTGACCAATTTCCAGGAATTCAGAGAAGGCACTGAAGTCAAGACCCCCAGACTCTGTGAGTTGGATGGAAGCAGGCTTGTGGTGAGAAGCCTGCAAACTTGTTTATTGTGGGAACAGGTATACATTTTATAGGCTTCTTGCCTAATCACAATGTGCCACGGGAATCAGATCCCCAGTTTCCTATACGGGTTTCCTAGGTAACACTGAGTCAACTTGGGGCAGTTGTTTACTTTCCTAGATAGGAGAAATGGAACACTCCTCCCTGCAAGTTTATGCTCTTGAGACATTCACTGCTGCCAGCCAAGAACTAGGATATTTCCCAACATAGAACTCTATTTGAAATGTAGTGGAAAGTTTTGAACCCTTTATATAGAATTATACATGTTGAGACTTTAAGTAAAATTGTTTTTAATGATAACACAGAGTATTTTTAAACCCTCTTTTTATTTACCAATTTATGAAAATATCAATAATGTTTTAAGTATGTTACCCTATGGAATTAAAGGAGCTAAGAGTACTTGATGTTATGTTTAACAGTTAGCATTTTAAATCTCTAAACCAATCAGATGTCTCGAACAAACACATCCATGATTAATCCCATATATGTCAAATCTAATTCAGTTCTTTAAAAAATTAAAATATCAGAGAAGTGAATTGAGCAGCAATTCATTTCTTCTCTGTAGAACAAAAATCTAGAGACAATTGATATTAGACATTTTATAAAATTAACATTTTATTTTTTGATCAGCTAGAAACAAAACTGTGTGTTAGTAACTTGAAAGTCATACTTTTGTTTACCCAATTAAAATACTTTTAAATCATGCAAAACATAGACATTTGGACCAAATTTTTAAATTTTAACTTATTAGCTCATGTGTCAATTTCGATACATATGTAGACATGAAAATACATTGGTGTACATGTACATAAAAAAAACACATGGAAAAACACCTTATAGCTTATTTTTAAAAACCCACTAGATTGAGAGTTAACCCTTGTAAATTGGTCTCTGAATGCTCTGAAACAGATCATTAAGACAACTGTATAGTTGAATAAAATAGGTCTGATCAAATATTAACCTAGGTGAACCAGATGCAAATTATGAACTCAAAAAATAGAAATTTAAGTCTTTTGGGCTTCCATCCTGATGTGGACCTTCTCACCAGACATGAAAAGAATTAAAAGGATATAGATAAAGGTTATACCCTATCCCTCCCAGAGGGAGTATCCCAAAGACATAGCAAGGGAGCTTGTTTCCATTGATCTCTTGGGAGAGCCCCCTCATATTGGGCTTGTTATACACCAGTTTTTCTTATCTCTTGGATAGTAGCCATAAAAATTTTAGCCTGGAAGTTTGGTGGACCAACTCCAATTGTTGGAAGTTCCTGTTGGCAGCAGTTGAAATTTTAATGTAAGCTTTGGCAAACATGCTTAAAATATTTTAACCATTTTTTTTCCCAAATTTGACTATAAAACATTTGATCAGGGTATTTTTTAATTCATGTTTTAGTTGTAACATCAAACTAACTAACATTCATATGAACTTAGGACAACTATATTTGTAAACTTTATAAAAGGATATTTAAAAAGAAGACAAAATCATCTTGAGAACTAGACCACTTTACTTAAGATTTATGAAGAGCACAATCTTACCTGAGATAAGGTTCTGCATCTCACCTCACTACATGTTACAGTGGTTCGAAAAAATCCAGGCATCAGTTCATTTAAAATTATATTCAATAGATTGTTTTTCTTTTTGGTAAAAATACTGTGATCTCTAAAAGGGGATATAATATATAGCTCAGTCAAAATTTAAGATACTTACTACACAATTAAGTATGTTTTTACTGTTGTTAATTCCATTTTGTATTTTCCTTTTAAACTCTGTAACTGTTTCCTGATTAATGTTTTGCAGAGGTACTGCTTCAAGAACAAACAATCTGAATTAATTTGAGATAATAAACCACCTCTTTTAGGACAGATAATATAGACCCCAATTAAATAAAAGTGGGTAAATAACTTTAAAGTTGTAGACATTAAAGTTAAAGCTCAGTACTATTACTGTATGACCGGTGAGAATGACTTGCTAGATGTATAAGATCAAGAATTAAAGATTGAGAGTAAAATAAAGGGGCCAAGAAAATCAATAATTGTCTCTTTCCCTCAGAGTCAGCCTGAACCTAGGGAACAAGAAAACTTCTCAAGGAGCTTTGCAACTCTGGGTCACATGACTTCCCAGTCAGGGAGATTGATGAGACCACTAGAGGATAAAAAGCCAATAAGTGTACCTGCTGTAGAGGAGGGCCCTTGGAAATGGGAGACATCCCTATTGCTTCCAAAGCAAGCCAACTCATCAAGAAAACCCTATCTACTGAATGGCACTAAAGGAGCTAAAAAGCTGCTCTCAAGTTCCCCATGAGTGACACCTGTGGGAACTCAGCTGACCCTTGACAACAGATAGGAACAAGGTCAACTTGATCATTTTGATCCTAAACACCTAGCAAAAATAGTTAAAACCAAAACAGTTATTCCTGGACATTTACAAACAAAACAATAGTTATTTTAATGTAACTTGAGATGTACACTTGTATTAGCCCCCCAAAATATGTAAAACTGGAAGTGATGAAAAAGATTCATAGACAAAAGTGCCTGGTAACTATCAAAAGAAACTACCAGAGTTGTAAGTTTTTAGTCAGCTTAAAGGCCTACAGATCTTCCTGACCACTTTTACAGGTAGACTTAATCAATGTTTGCTAGTATGATTCTCTAGCCATAAGTAACAAAAATAAAGGAATCTCTACTAAACACAGAGGTCATGCCAAATAAAAGATATTTTACAAAAATCAGATGATATTAGGTAACTTAACTAAATATTATGTTTACATTCCTGATAACTCCAACAGTGTTAGAGATTTACAAATGAATATCTTATCCTCTTCAGCCTCATTAGGCTTTGTAAGGCCTTGTTATGGAGACAATATCTCAGCTCTTCCATCTCCTGGTAAGAGATTATTGATTTCTATCATCTTCATGATATTCATTGACATGTTCCAGATGCTATTTATTTTGTATTTATGTTTTCTTGGTTCTTTCATAGAACCAGACTTTTACCCCTAGATAGACCTAAATTCTAAAAGGGACTCCAAACTACTTGCCCCATCCCACGTCACCCCTTCTCAACTGGAAGCAGCAAGAGTGGTCATCGTCATTTTTCCTTACAGCAGTAAAATGTCCCTAAAATTAGAGGGATAATAATAAAAAAATAAAAGACCATCAATATAGATAGGTAATTGTGTTAAATCAAAAGTATAAAGGCCAGTTTGCATTCAGAAAGTTGGAGGCAAATGACCTCTGAAAGATTAAAATGTTAATGCTTCCAAAGTCCTTCTTCCATCCTTACCAAGATAACCTGCTTCTGTTCCAACATATTGTTAAGTCTCTCCATCAGGTTCAGCTTACTTGAGAACAAGTCCCAAGAGACTACTGATTTCCAACACCTATTCCATTCAGAAGACTACATCTACTTCAAATAGTTCCAGAAAGAAGAACTAATGCCCAACTGAAATGGAGGGGACCTTACTCACAACATGGATTCATCACATCTGAGTCAAGAGAACAGAAAAATGGACAGCCCTCAGAGACCACAAACACCTTCTAAATATAGGACTGAAAAGTGTTAATCAAGTTTTTTTCTCTTGCTTAGACAATGTTATGAGGCTTGAGCTACTAAAACAACATATTTCATCAGTCAAATTAAAGTGCATGCATGGCCACTACAACCCCTTACCTAATTTAGAAGATAAATCAAGTATTCTCAGACCTCTACTGTTGCACTTGGGACTTCCTTATGCTCATCTGACAACCATCTTATGACCTCCGAGGAAACATAGTTTACTTGTATGTCAGGAGTGACTAACTCCATGACTGGCCCTTCAACTTTTTGAGATTACCAAATGGAATGAATTCTGTGTTACTGTTCACATCATTCCCCAGGTGTGCTATTATAATGGGGAGGGAGGAAGGGAATATATGGGGATAATATTTAAACAAGTGGTCCCTGTATTAGTTCCCCTCCTAGTGTGAATAAATATTGCCAGCTCCACAGCTATAGGAACCACTACACTCATTACAGGAAACCAAAATTTCAAAACCTTAAGTAGACAAATAGATCTGAACTTAAGTGAATTTAAAAACTCTGTAAGCCACTTAAAAAATTTCCTTGATTCACTTGCTGAGGTATTTTTAGAAAAGAGAAGAGGGTTAAATTTACTGTTTTTAAAATAAAGAGGATTATGTGTGGCCTTAGGGGAAACCTATTGTTTCTACACTAACCACTCAGGTGTCATTTGTGATAGTTTATTTTTTTATTAGGAAGAGGCTCAAAAAAAAGCAGGGGTAGGGGAGGAAAAGCTGAAAACCTGAGGGAAATTGAAACCAAAATCTGTTCTGTTGGTCCCCCTGGTAAACTACTCTAATAACCATGATAGTGGGATCTCTCATTCTAGTTATTTTGGGGCTTTTAATCAGGCCATGCATGTTAAACTGTTAAACTAAATATGTTAGAAATAGAATCCAATCTGTTAAACTAATGGTGTTACACACCCACTACAATAACCTCTATACTAATAATAAATCAATGATTTGATTATGTACATAAAACCAGTGGGGTATGTGATGGGTTAACTTATTGGACTCCATGGAAATGTTATAGGTCAGGCTATTTGGGCAATGACTAAATAGATTCCATTTTACCTTGAGACTCCATGTTATGTAGGCAAGGCTTCTCCCATGGGAATGCCCTGCCTCTGTACCCATCAACAGTTGCTTAGCATGACTTGTTTGGCAATACAAAATGATGAAATGGCAATTTTTCTATAAAGAAAAATTGTTCTTTTTGATTCCTAGTTTACTAAACAATGTACCATGCTAATGATGATGTCAATAGTGATTGTTTAGTTGTTAGTAACCTTTCTTAATTTGTGCCTAAGGAAGGTCATTTTGACCCACTTCCCTGCCCCGCTAATTTCAGATCCCATGATGTTAGTTTGTAATTTTGAATCATAGCAAGAGACACTTATGATTGATGTACTAATTTATGGCATAGAAACCCCTATGACCCTATGGTCATGACTGTTCTCCCAATGGCCATTTTTTTAGGGCATTATGTGAGAAAGTCAGTCAGCTGGCTTAATATAGACTCTTAAATTTGGATTTCTCAGTGGTGATCAGTCTGTTATTAAGTTGTGCCACATAACACATACCTAATATTTCTGATTTCACTCTTTAAATGTGAATTCTTTCAAACAGAAACACAATCAAAATTTTCCACAGAAACATGGTCACTGTGACAAAACTACTTCCTACTCCCAATTCTACACAGCATGGCTTAAGAATATCCATCAAAATCATCAACATCTATAAAAATGCTTCAATAGAGTTGGGTATAGTCCTGCAGTGATACAGGGAAGGCATTCTTTAAATTCCTGCTGTGACTCCTGAGTGACATCAGTAGAAACTAAGATAAGTAGTCAGCACCAATTCACTCTATACCTAAACAAATATAACTTCTTCCAAATGCAAAGGAAAACGGAGTGAGAAAAGGCAGTGAGAAGAGTAGCTCTCTTTCGTCAACTCTATACTTCCCAGCTGACTTGAGGTTGACGTGGAACATGCCAGTCCAACTCATTTTCTGAGGACTGGGAGTCTGCTCAAGAAGACTACAAATTCCCAAATACTACAACAGTTGACATTTAGAATTTCATGTCATTAACTCTTGGTGAGCATGATTTCTCCATCAAGAACTTGCTGATTCAACATTTGCATGACAGTAATATAACCTGTCAGTTCCTGAGAGTTGCCTCATTTCTAGGAAGACCTACTATTAAAAATTAAAGGCCTTCTTTTTGTAAATTCTTTTAGCTTTTGTTTATCATGGAATGATTTTATTTCATCATCAAATTTGAAGGTAAGTTTTGCTGAGTATAAGATTTTGGTTGGCATCCATTTTCTTTCAGAGCTTGAAAAATGTTGTTCCAGGCCCTTCTAGCTTTTAAGGTCTGGATTGAAAAATCTGCTGATATCCGTATTGGTTTCCCCCTGAATGTAATTTTGTTCTTTTCTTTCACAGCCTTTAAAATTCTGTCTTTATTTTGTATGCTAGGTATTTTCATTATAATGTGCCTTGGTGTGGGTCTGTTGTAATTTTGTGTATTTGGAGTCCTATAAGCCTCTTGTACTTGGTTTTCCATTTCATTCTTCAGATTTGGGAAATTTTCTAATATTATTTCATTGAATAGATTATTCATTCCTTTGGTTTGTTTCTCTAAGCCTTCCACAATCCCAATAATTCTCAAATTTGGCCTTTTCTTGATATCCCATAGTTCTCAGAGATTCTGTTCATGATTTCTTACCATCTTCTCTGTTTGTTCAACTTTGTTTTCAAGGTTAAATATTTTGTCTTCAATATCTGAGCTTCTGTCTTCCAGGTGTTCTATTCTATTGGTTATGCTTTCTATGGAGTTCTTAATTTGGTTTATTGTTTCCTTCATTTCAAGGATTTCTGTTTGTTTACCTTACAGAAATAGAGCAAGCAATTATGAAATTCATCTGGAAGAATAAAAAACCCAGAATAGCTAAAGCAATCCTTGGCAGAAAGAGTGAAGCAGGGGGTATTGCAATACCACATCTTCAACTCTACTACAAAGCAATAGTAACAAAAACAGCATGGTATTGGTACCAAAATAGAAAGGTGGATCAATGGTACAGAATAGAGGACATGGACACAAACCCAAATAAATACAAGTTTCTCATACTAGACAAAGGGGCCAAAAATATGAAATGGAGAAAAGATAGCCTCTTCAACAAATGGTGCTGGGAGACTGGAAATCCATATGCAACAGAATGAAACTAAACCCATATCTCTCACCGTGCATGAAACTAAACTCAAAATGGATTAAGGACCTCGGAATAAGACCAGAGACCTTGTATCTTATAGAAGAAAAAGTAGGTCTAGAGCTTCAACATGTCGGCTTAGGACCAGACTTCCTCAACAGGACTCCCGTAGCACAAGAAATAAAAGCAAGAATCAATACCTGGGATAGATTCAAACTAAAAAGCTTTCTCTCAGCAAAGGAAATTATCAGCAATGCAAAGAAAGAGCCTACAGAGTGGGAGAAAATCTTTGCCAATCATACTTCAGATAGAGCACTAATCTCCAGGATCTATAAAGAACTCAAAAAACTCTACACCAAGAATGCAATTAATCCAATCAACAAATGGGCTAAGGAAATGAATAGACACTTCACAGAAGAAGATGTACAAGCAATCAACAAACATATGGAAAAATGTTCAACATCTCTAGTAATAAGAGAAATGCAAATCAAAACCACCCTAAGATTCCATCTCACCCCAATTAGAATGGTGATTATCAAGAATACAAGCAACAACAGGTGTTGGCGAGGATGTGGGGAGAAAGGTACACTCATGCATTGCTGGTGGGACTGCAAATTAGTGCAGCCACTCTGGAAAGCAGTGTGGAGACTCCTTAGAAAACTTGGAATGGAACCAATATTTGATCCACCTATCAAGTGGCCTATACCCAAAGGACTTAAAATCAGCATATTACAGAGATACAGCCACATAAATGTTCATAGCTGCTCAGTTCACAATAGCCAGATTGTGGAACCAACCTAGATGTCCTTCAATTGATGAATGGATAAAGAAACTGTGTTATATATATACAATGGAATATTACTCAGCCATAAAGAATGATAAAATTATGGCATTTGCAGGCAAATGGATGAAATTGGAGAATATCATGCTAAGTGAGATAAGCCAATCTCAAAAACCGAAGGACGAATGATATCACTAATAAGTGGGTGATGACACATAATGGGGGGTGGGAGGGGTTAGTGTTAGGGTTAGAGTTAGGGTTAGGGAGGGGGGCAAGAATGGAGGAAGGAAGGACTGTATAGAGGGAAAAGAGGGGTGGGAGGGGTGGGGGGAAAGGGAAAAAATAACAGAATGAATCAAACAGCATTACCCTATGTAAATTTATGATTACACAAATGGTATGCCTTTACGCCATGTGCAAACAGAGAAACAACATGTATCCCATTTGTTTACAATAAAAAAAAATTAAAGGCCACTGGGGAATACAACTGACTCCTACCCCAGCTTCATGCTGAAAACTCTCATTGAAATCAACTTTCACTTAAAACTATGACTTTTCCACATGTGTTCAATTTCTCTCATTTAACAGATGAGAAAAAGTAGAGAATTTTAAAAATTTGAATTATCTGAAGCTGCTCAGTATGTCAGGTGACTGGATCCTTTTCCAGTTTCTCTGAAATGCTTTGCAGAAAAGACATCCCAAGACAATACCAATCACTTTCCAAAGAATTTGTAAATTCATCTTTGAAAACAATCCTGCCAGTAGTATTAGTTGCATTGTGATGGCAAAACCATACCTGATTGTGAAAAGAAATTACAAAGACATTATGGTAAGAGTCCAATGCCTTGAGAAGGGCTTAGTTCCTCTCCCCTCTCTTGGTCTTTCTCCATGAAGCCTAATTAATCATTGGTCCCTAGCTTTTGCATTGTCAATATCTGCCCAAAGAGTCTGACTACTCCCACCTGAAATGTAATATGTCTGTGAAAGGAGATGTTTCTTCTTATCTGTTCTGTGAGCATGCTTTATATTAAAGACCCTGCACAAAGCCTTCAGTCACATAGTTTATGAATTATTCTTTAAAAAAAGAGAAAATCCCCAATGATGGGATGGGTCTATGATGATGTCTAATAACCTATAAGTATTATGAAAAACTGTGGATCAAGGCTCAAGATTTGGAGATTTTGTTTTTCTCTGGGCCCGCTTTCATACAATAAAGTTCTCTTCCTCTTAAGTGCTTCTTTTTGCTTCTCAACCAATCATTTTTCTGAAACATTTTGTTTCCCTGTCCTGACAGTAATAATTGTGCTGGCACTTTGTGCCACTGGGGCTACTGGTCACTTATGCTTGAGTGTGTGGTGCCCCTGAAATTGAAAGAGAAGACACCACCCAGTAGTTTTGGCATCTCCTTCACATGGGGTACCATCACCTCCACAGCAGCAACTGCCACTGGACTCCCTGGAGAGTTGAACCGATACCTGCACAATCAATAGGATAAAAGTAAAATCCTGTTATCTGGAACCTCAGGCTTGTCAGTAAGACAGAGCAGGAGCTTCATCACCTCCCGTGGCCACCTGCACTGGGGCCACAGGTACCAGGGACACCAGCAAGGGAGTCATCAGTATGGGCATCTCTGGAAGGGGGTACAGTGTTTTAAAATTCCTGAGTGTGTGTGTGAGTGTGAAAAAATCTTGTCAAAGTTGTTCCATATGCAATTATGGCTGTTTCATTTTTTAGTCATTGTCATTTTTTTTTGTATGTACTAGATTGAAAAACTAGAAAAAAATTATAAAAAGTTTTTGTATGTACTAGATTGACTGATCCCCCTACTGGGATTGTCAGTTCAAGTGTATTTTTAATGAAGAATTCATCTTTTCCCCTGAACCAATTAGTCTTGTTTTGTCTAACTGAAATTTATTGCTCTCTGCTTTTCTTTCTGTTGTCTTTGTTCAGAAGCCAATTGTTAAAAGGTCAACTCTCAAATACACTAAAAAATTAAGTTCATGTGACTTTAAATGATTGAAAATAAAAATAAAGATGTTTCTAAAATCACTAACCCACAGGTTTTACACTCCCATCCAGATAATCAGACAATGAAGGGTGTTCTTTGATATAAATTGTTTAAAGTATACTTAATATTCATTGATTATAGGATTTTCCTTCAAAAAAGATGATTTAATATGTTAACATGGTTTTCATGGATAACAGAAGTTAACAAATGGGTAAATCAGACTGACCATAAATGTGATAAATATCATAAATATGTTGATTTTTAAAAATCTTTTGGTCAATGGAAAGTCTAAGATTGTTTTGTTTCTGGTCTTCATTAAAAACAAGATGATTAAGGGTTAAAATTCTACCTTCATGTACATTCTACATATAAGGATTAAAAGAGTAGAGAAAACGAAAAAACTCAGAGGATGATAAAATACTGTTGTTTTATTTAGTCCCAAGAATCCTTCAATATTCTGACTCAAACTTTCAACCCCTTCAAGGTCAATACTCCCAGACCTCTGACTCGGGATAATACCAGCAATGAGGAACAAAAGAGTGTGAGGTAACTGCAGAGGCTTCTACTTCTCCACCTGCCCTGTGCTCTTTACTATCAAAGCTAAGGGAAATTTTATATGTACAAGTTTTTTTCTGTTTTAAAGATTCTCCAGAGTCTGTCAGTTCTAGTTTTTGTGATTCTTTCTTATCTCTTTTTCATATCTCTTCCTGGACTGTTAAAATATGGGCCATATTATATTAATCATATCAGTAGTCTTTTAAAAAAATCTTGACTGAATGGGTGACCTATAGGTATTGGCCCGTTTAAGAGAAACATGTATCACTGTCATTATTTGGCCTTTAAATCGTTTTCTGGATAATTATACAATCTTACAGTTGAAGTTGGTCTGTCAGGGGTAAAACATATAAAAGAGATTCTGTACGTACAGGCATTTTTTCAGTTGCATGTTAAGTAGTCTGAACAGTAAGGAATTAAGTTAAAGGTGCCAAAAGGCACTGCCTCTGTTATGCAAGAAAGCAGGATATCAGAAGCAAGATTTCTTTTTTTTAAAGATTTAGGTCTTTTAAATCAAATGCTGGCACCCTTATTATTGTTTCTCAAAATGGCCCAGGCAGCCACAGGTCATCTTCACTGTGGTCAAGGACACCAGTTGTAATCTGTAAAAAAATGACATAAAAGCTGCCTGGGGTAGAGAAAAAAATGGCCATTGAACCTGGCCTCTCCCCTACATTCCAGGCCCTTTTCCCCTGGGGAATGGTAGCTACTGGCCACAAAGTATGTGGCAATAGATTTCAGCACTATTTGCTTATGACCTGGAGACAGGAATAATCTGTTTTAAGATCTGGCAGAAAACTCCATTTGACCAAGGAATGTCTATCACTTGGGCAAAGCACTTCTTGATATAATAGTATCCCATCAAACCAATCCCTGTTGAAACTGGCAGAAAAATGTAACTGTACCTAGAAAAGAATAACACAGAAACTGAGGCCAAACATGAGTTTTGTAGGCAGCTTCTGCAAAGGGGCTTTCAAGGAAGCTGTGGGAAAAGGATGGAAAGGGCCTCCTTTATTGCATACTAACATGCCTAGAAAATTCCAAAAGGTATTTGGAATCTGGGTACAAATGACAGTGGAAACTCACTTAAATTTTATGACATTATGATGATGATGATGAGGGAGACAGATCAGGCTCAAAAATATCCTCTGCTTCATTTGTCTGACTACAAACTGGAAAAAGAAAGATCATGAAAAAGTTTTTGTATGTACCAGATTGACTGATCCC
Source organism: Sciurus carolinensis (assembly GCF_902686445.1). Classification (NCBI taxonomy): domain Eukaryota; kingdom Metazoa; phylum Chordata; class Mammalia; order Rodentia; family Sciuridae; genus Sciurus; species Sciurus carolinensis. The sequence goes on from NC_062232.1 coordinate 46,493,125, forward strand.
TCTACTGAGATAAAATTTGTTATGTAAATTAAATACATATATAACATTGATAAGGATTGTTTCAAAATATAAATTTTAAAAAGGGTCTGAAACAAACAAAATAAGTTAAAAGAAAGTTACAGGTAGGGAAGCATATTAGAAAGTAAAATAAATGTTCCTGAATGAGAAAGTATTTTGTCTGGCAAAGTAATATTCTTGTGCTACAGTTCAATAAAAGTGGACAAAACTGAGGATGTAAGCAAGTTACAAATGTCTAAGTAAATCACAGAAGTTCTGCAGAGAGTAAACCTCAAAAAGTTTGTGTTTGTGATTAAATTGGTTTAATTAACAAAATCAGTTACTTGAACTTTAATATGCTGGTAAGAAACAGAATCTAATAAATTGGTTTGCCCTCATCTCTCAAGATAATTTTCTTATATTTGTTAGGTTTTATTAATTAGGGAAACTAAGTCTTAAAGGAATTAGGGTATGTACCTGTTTTAAAGTCTTAAATGATTACTTAGCAACTGGTTAAACAAACAGCTGTTATGTAGGTTATAACAAAATAGTTCACACCCAAAATCTGTGACAAGGAATATGTATGCATCTGAAAACTATATCAGTCAGGGTCTTGTCTAAGTGTTATGTAAAAGTTTATAAAATAAAGGGCTGGAGTTGTGGCTCAGTAGTTGCTTAGTATGTGTGAGACACTGGGTTCAAGTTTCAGCACCACATATAAATAAATGAATAAAGTAAAGGTCCATCAATATCTAAAAGTGTTTATGAAATAAAAGTTTATGCAAGTTTACTAGCAAGATAACAAATATGTGCTCTCTTTTGTACATGACCACAGAAAGGCCATACTGTCATTTGAAGATCAGTCTTATATCTGTTTACTTTGTTTGAATAAGTGAATTTCTGATCATTGACACTGTTTCCTAAATGTACTAGAGATTTTAGGGTATCCTTTGTTTTTTTTTTTTTTTTTTTTTTTGTTAATCCATGCAGACCTATGATTATTTTTGCCATTTACTCTAGATTCTAAATTGTACTTTAAAGTTAAACTTATCTAAATGTAGAACTTAGGAAAGCACTTTGACAAGTTGGTGTTCTCCAAACTAAAATCATCTGCAGCAAAATTTTAGAGTTGTATAAAAATAACAAATTTGATTGGTATTTATTCATGTCATTTGATGTTTTGTAGCTGGATAAGGTAACCTCTAGTAAGTCATATATATGTATATATTCATATATATACATATATGTGCAATTTTGTGTTACTTTCACACTGAAATTGAAATTTAAGTCCATTTTTGAAAGATAATAAGGAGACCCTAACCTGTTTAAAGGTGATAAAGAATTTATAAAGTATTTGAAAAAGAAGATCAGTTTCATAAATAAAACACTTTACCTAAGTTTTGTAAAGAGACCATCACACCTGAGTTAAAACTCTGCCTCTCCCCTTATTCTACGTTAGTATAACCACTCAAGTTAATTTAAAGTTAAGTTGAAAATATAGGTTTTGTTATAAGGATAAATTTGATCTTGAAATAAAATTAAATATAATACATAGCTAATTAAAAGTTTAGGATTACAAAATTATTCACTTTTGTTAATACCTATAATATAAACTAAGTATGTTTTTACTCTTTTTAATTTCATTTCATATTTCCTTTAAACTTTAAAACTATTACCTGTTAGTGGTTTAAAGAAACATAGCTTCTAATATAATAACCAGAGTTAATTTGAGATAATGAGCCATCAGCTATAGGCTAGACAAAACGTAAGACTTCCAGTACACTACTGACCCCAATTAAACATAAGTAGTAACTAACTATAAAATTATAGACATGAAGGTAAAACCCAGTACTCCTTCTTTAAGACTAATAAACTTGGCCTCCTGAATAATTAAAACCAAAACTTAGGGACTAAAGATAAAAAGGGTCAGGGAAAAAAGCCAATATTGGACTCTTGCCCTCTGAGATCACCTTGAACCCAGGGAACAACGGGAACTTTTCTAAGTCTTTACAACTCTGGGCCACAAGACCTCCTGATCAGGGACATCAATGAGGCCCTAGACAATGGGAAGTCAACCAGGGCACATTCTGCAAAGAGGAGGGTCACTGGAAAGGAAAATGTTGCCCTGGTACTTCCAAAAGAAGCCATATGTGATCAACAAGACCTTGACCTATCCTATTAGATGGCACTAGAGAAGTTAAGATGATTCTCACAAGTTCCCAAGAGTGATCCCCTGAGGAATTTCAGGTGATTCTTAACAGTGGATAAGGACAAGGTCAATTTTGACCAAGTTGATCTTAAATATCTTGCAGGTGAGTTACAAAGCACAGCCACTCAAGAGCCAGCATCCAGAGCTAAGGTGACACAATTGATAGCAAAGGGGTTAGAGATCACTACAAAGTTACAACTAACTATACTATGAAATCCATCTATACTGCATCAGGTGTTCTCAGTTGTTCTGTTAATAATTAGGTAGAACACTATTAGGCAGACAGCATTCGCCCCTTACAAGATTCACTTTGGGCACACCCTCTTATTATAAGACGTATATAAAAAAAATCTAAAATTAAAATGCATCATGCCCTTTAAAGAAGGAGATGCTAATTTTTTTATAATAATAAAGTTAAGTCCAATTCCTAAAGCTGTTTTGGAGGGGTCCTTTCACTGTCTTTTTATCCCACCCTACTACAGTAAAGATAGAAGAGGTGGCCCCTTAGATTTATCACAGCAGGTTAAAAGTATCCTCTGATGGCTGGTAGTGCATTCTTGATCCAAAGGTACCTGGCAAGTTGACCATCCAAAATAAACAAACTGCACCTGCCCAGGTTGTTAAAATGTAAAAAGATTTTTGGGTGAATTACAACCTGAACTCCAAGCCATTACAACCACAATCAATTCATATTTGTCCCACTTTGCCTCTTCTTCCTTGACTTTTACTCTAAAGAATTCTAATCAGCAGATACCTGGGAAAAATGAACCACCTATTGGAGGTTCTGGATCTTTCCAATCATCTTACAGACAGGGGAGTTTAGGGAAGATGTTCTGCATTGTGAATCCAGGCTCCCTAATTTAAGGAAAACCTAAGCAACTAAACAAGACACTGTAAATAAAAATATAAAAAGGGAAAATGTGATGGCTACAGGGATAGATGAAGTCAGGCAAAATATCTGAAGTCAGAATTGAGTACAGGCAGTTAGTGGAGAAATATTGATCAGGTTAATTGAGAAAATGGAGACATGAATGCAATCTGCATCTGGGAAGTTGAAGAATGCCCCTGGGAGAATAGAATGGCAAAGACCTCCAGAACCCTTTGATTACAAATTTACCTGCCCTTACCATTCTTTTACAAAAGACTGCAGACAAAGATTTCCTAATTACTGTCCCAGGTTCCATTTGGCCCTGCCCCTTTGCCCACCTGCTTTTGACCTTCTTGCCATCTCATGGCACCTTCAGGGCCTAGTCATGTGAGGAGGAAAGAGCAAGAAAAGGGGGGGAGAACAGGAAAACAAAGGAGATCTTAATCTATAAAAGATGGAGCACATCAGCTGTGGTCCCCTTCTCCCTACTGCAAGAAGTTTGTTCTACTACTTTTAAATAAAACCTGCTTAATATGTTTTCCTTGGAGTTCTTCTCTTGTCATACTTCATCCTATGAGGAAGCAGAACTTGTCACCAATAAACAGTGCTATTATATCTGCTGGCAGAGAAAAAAATAAAACTTCACCCAGTTTTCAAAGCTACTGATGCTCTCCTTGCTGCAAAACCTCTCAGGAGTCACTGCACTGAGACTAGCTTCCAGAATATCATTTCCATTAAACTTTCAATTATTTGCTTCCATTCAAAATCTTGCTACCCATATTTGATCCTTCTGGATGAAATACCAATTTTGGTGAAGAGTGCTCCTATGATATGAGAGCAAAACACAGGATAGCTGTGATATTCAAAGTGGAGCCAGTTGGCACCCTGCACCTTGAGATTAAAGGGCTTGGGAAATCCATGTTCCAGTAGCACAGTGCACTTGGTTTATCACCCCAGCGATTGTCTGTGCCCTGAGTAACGTGTGAACCAATGAGTGACTACTGTGACATCCCGGCTGCTCTGCAGATACCTTGTGATTTAACAGAAAAGAAGAATTATAGCACAAAGGCATTATGATTCCCATGGCAACCAGAGAGGCTTCTGGTCCTGCCAACATCTGACAAACATTCAAGACAAGCACTAGCTCAGCTGTGAAGGTATGAGGGCAGACCAAGGCAGTGAGCCACAGGAGCCTGTTCTTGTTCAGAAATGCTATCCTAAGTTCATTGCCCAGATGAAGTGGAGCCAAGGTCTCCTGGGGACTCAGACTTGAGGGCCTATGGAAGATCCATATCTTTCCAGGATAAGAAACTGCACTGAAGACTGACAACATGCACGCTGGCCTACTGGACACCCCTATTCTGCTTCAGACTGGTCTGAGGGACCAGGAGGTGATGGAGTGTTATGCATGGGTGAGAGGATCACCCAGCAAAGTACCCTCACCATTGACATTGCCCTCCTATAATGCTCCTCCATGCCTGGGCTTACCTGCAATTTTGCCCACTCAGGAACCTGGCCTATGGCCCAACAAGCCAAACGGTATTATGAATGATGGTAGCTGAGTACAGGGGAGCATCCAAGTGCCAATAAGTGGGTTACATGATGATTGAGCTGGGTGCCTCTATTTCCTAGAATGTCCAAACAGGTGACACCTAAAACATGTGAACTTTGACTTTTTAAGTGGTGGTGTGTTGTGGATGTGATCCTTATTGAGGACAGGAGGGAGTGAGCTACTGAGAATGTGTAATAGAGGATAGGATCAATCTAGAACCTGAGTCAAGATGTTTTCTACACACTCCTCCTGCCAGTTGACACCTCCTTTGCTATTGCCCCACAACTTGGCTACACCCACAAATTCTTTTGCTCTCAGTTTCCGAGGGGCCCTTCAACTCCCATTGAAATATCTGGTCAATATGTCTTGAAATGAGGCTAATCCTCCTGACTTGACTACTGCCTATCTGACAAGAGGCCCACTGTGACAATGCCAAGGGTCCTTTTAACAGTCCCTGGAGGAGGATGCAGACTACAGGCCAGGGTCACAGAAACTGGCACAAAGATGCTCCCTAAAATTGAATGTGATGGATCAAACAAGTGCCTAGTAGAGACATGGTAAGTAGAATACAGCTCAGTAGGTAGAATGCTTGCCTCACAAGCACAAGGCCCTGGTTTCATTCCCCAGTACCACAAAATAAAAGATGTGATGAGCAGTATTCCAGACCATAATATCATATTGAGAAGCAAATCACACTGAAAGAGAGTAATGGTACATATTTCAAAGTTGAATATTAAAAAAGTCAAGAGCTAAGGAATTTCTGTGGGATATAAAAACAGAAGGGTGTTGGAGATGAAAAGCTATCTTCAGTGAACAGACACAAAAGAAAAAAATTGTCATGGTTAATTATCTCCCAAATATAACAGGACTTCCTTTAGTTTAAAAATATTATACCAAAACAACAAGAAGGAATTCACAGATCATTTGACAAGCAAAGATAACAACTGACAATAACTCACCTTGAAAGGGTTTGAATGTCCTTGAAAATTTATGACTCATTCCTGGTGCTTGCAATGGAAATCAGATAACACATATGCTTATTTTGCATTTCTGGCACATGACATTTGAGAAAAGATTTTCCTGTCACCAAGCACCTGCACCCAACACCAAAATTTACCCAAGTACAAGTTTGGAAATTCAGCAATTAATGATGGCTTCTAAATTAAATAGTGCACCACATTATCAGAGATTTAAACAAAATAATTGCTGCTAAAATACAGAAATGAAGACACAATATGATCGAATCCTGGATTTTAAAAGAAAAAATTTTAAAGAAGAACTAAACATATGATGAGAGTCATTGGCAATGAAACATAGATACTAACACATTTATAAAATACAAAATATTTTTTTCTTTGAATTTGTTATATCCACTACAAAGTCATGCAATACCTAATGTCTCAGATTTCAGTCTTTAAATGTGAATTCTATCAAATAGATGTTCTTTTGTTATGTCTTACCCTATAAATACAATAAAAATTTTCTACATGACCATGGTCAATGTGAGAAAACCACTTCCTTCACCCAATTCTACAGAGCATGGCTTAAGAACATCCATCAAAATCAACAAAAGTCTATAAGAGTACTTCATTAAAGTTTAGAGTGGACCTGCAATGATACAGGAAAGCTGGTTTTTAAATTCCCACTGTGTCTTCTGTGAGACATCAGTAGAAATTAAGATATGTACTTAGCACCAATTAACTCAATTCCTTAAAGAAAACAATATCTTCCCAATGCAAAAAAAAAAAAAAAAGTGAGAATAGTCATTGAGAAGAGTAGCTCTCTTTTTTCATCAACTCTAGGTTTCCCAGCTGACATTGAGGTTGACTTGTCACAAACCCAAGTGTCTCAGTACACTTCATTTGCCCAGAGACTGGCAGAGTGCCCCAGAAGGCTACAAATTCCCAAATAATATAGCAGTTGACCTTTTGAATTTCATGTCCTTATCTCCTGGTGAGCATACTTCCTTCTTCAAGAACTTGCTCATTTAATCCCCACATCAACATTTTCATGAGACTGAAATAACCTATCAGTTCCTCATGGTTGCCTTATCTCCAGGAAGACCTACTCTTAAAACTTCAAGGTCACTGGGGAAGTACTGCTAACTCTTAACCCAGACTTGTTCTGAAAACTCCCATTGGAATCAACTTCCATTTAATAGTGCTAATTTTCCAGACATGATATATTCACTTGATTTGACAGAGGAGAAAATATTGAGATTGAGGTATATGGATAATCTGAAAAGGTTCAATATGTCAGGTGACTGAATTCTGGTCCCCCACTGTGAAATGCTTTGCAGGAAAACCATACCAACACAAAACCAAACACTTTCTGGTGAATTTTAATTTCACATTTGAAAATAATCAATCCAGAAAAATTAGTTGCATGTCAACTCCAACTGTCTTAGGGGGATGTCATAAGAGGTAGATTTACCCCTGTCTTTGCAAGCATGAAAAGGTTTGTAGATGAACTCTGAACAGTCAAATTTCTCAGTGATACATGGGGGCCTGTGGTAAGAGAAGAAACAGGGACATCTAGGAAAGATTCTATGCTCAGGTCATTATTATATAAGAAAATTTTGGGGTTATTTCAAACCCAAACCCCAATCCTTTATGATCAAAATCAATTTTTCTCCCACTCTGCTTTCTCCTCCTGCACATTTATTTTAAAAAATTCTTAGCAGTGAATATCTGGGTCAAATAAATGGAGTAGTGAAGGTGCTGGATCTTCCCTATCATTTCAAGGACAGGGGGCACGCTGAGGCATGTACAGCTGCAGTGCAAAGCAAGATGCCCTAAATTAGAAAGGTGTAAACAACTTAGCCAGATGCTGTATCTATCTATAAATATACAAAGAAAGAGGTAAAGGCTTATGAGATTTGCGAAAACAGGCACAATATGTGATGACAGAAAAAATAATCCTCACCCAATTATCAAACTGTCTATTGTTCTGTTTGACACAAAATCCTTTCAGAAATTGTTGCAGAGATTAGCTTCCAGAAAGTCACTTACATTCAACTTTCAATCCTTCAATTCTATTCAAAATCCTGCTAGCCTGGTTTTGATTCTTCTCAAATAAATGCCTAACTTGGTTATCAGTGCTCCTGTGAAAGAGAACAAAAAACAATACAGGTACCATAAGCAAAGGGGAGCCATCTGGCATCCAGAAAATTGGGATTGAAGAGCAGTGAGTTCCAGGATCCTGTAGGAGAGGGCATTTGGTGTCTCTCCCCTGGGGTGGTTCCTGGGCATTGGTTAACATGGGCATTGATACGTGCTTGCTGTGACTTCCCCACCACGCTGAAGAAAATTCCTAATGTCATAGTTAGGGGGAATGAAAGCATGATGGTGTCATGTTTCCCATGGCAAACAGAGAGGATTCTGGCAAAGATTCAAGACAACCATAGGCTCAGCTTTGATGGTGGGAGTGAAAGTTAAGGGAGCTAGCCCCAGTGACCTGTTGTTTTAAAGAAATGGGATCCATTTTGGAATACACTGCCAGTTAAAAATGGTAGGATGACAACATGTGCCTTTATTAACTTGAAGAGTTCTGAAGTCATATCATCAACATGATTGTAACATTACAGACCCACCTAGTTTCTAAAAATATGGTAACAATTTCCTACCTACAAAAAAGAAATGGTAGGATGACTTCGAAAGGAAATCATTTCTTTACTTGCTGGTAAGAAATTAAGCCTTTAGGTAATTGATCCAATTGCAAATGCAAAACACAAAGTATGGGCTGAGGTTGTAACTCAATGGTAGAGCACTTGCCTAGCACATGTGAGGCACTGGGTTTGATCCTCAGCACCACATAAAAATGAATAAACACAATAAAGATATTGTGTCCATCTACAACTAAAAAAATATTTTTTTCGATATCATTTTATTAGTACAGAAGAACCCCCACTAGAATTTACATAGTGCAATAAAGTTGTTATTATCCCCAACATGATAACAATTATTCTTCATACAGCAAAAGAGCAAGATGAAAATACCTTTATGTTATAATTCAACTAATGTTGCTAGGTTTTATTAGAGTATTACAATTAAGATATTAAATTATAAACTCATATTGTATATCTGGAAATTAAATTACAAAATAATACAAATACTTTAAAGCTGTGATGTGCCAACAAATTTTACATTTTTATCATTAATATTTAGATTTCAGTTTCAGATTAGAAAAAGTTTGGTTGATTTTGTGGTGTGTATAGTAAAAGTTGAAAGGACTCAGGAAGAAGAAGATAAATAAATTACTTGACAGAAAAATTTTTTTAAACCAAGAAAAGATAATTAAGTTTTTAGCAGATTAATATTTTATCCTGTTGGCACAACACACAGAAAATACTTACATGATGAGTTCTTTTTTTTAAAGTCAACGGCAGCTTTACAAACAGTAATACTTCTTTATACATATATTAAAGTAACAATGTTTTACGGTTTAGCAGTTTTATGTTAAAGAGTTGAAAATTAATGTAGAGATCACTACTCATTTGCACATTATAATTCCCACCCCACCCACCTCCCCCAGTTTATTAAGAAATCATACAACTACATTATTTGGATATTAATTTATCAATATTTAAACTATGTGAATTCCTTTTGACTAATTCTTTTCCAAATACTGGAAGCATATAAAATACCATCTCTGCAAATATGACCTCCAGTCAAAGCCTGTAAAAAATTTTCAATATAACACACATTATTTTTCCATGTTTAGTCAAAAGAAATATATTACATAATTTACAAACATATTTAAACCAAAAAATTAAGCTAATATGAACATTTGTCCTTTGAGAAGTAATCTTCACAGCAGACAAATCTACTGAAGCAGAAATCTAATTTGGGGAGTGTAATTCATACTTTAATTCATATACCTATGTACTGAAATAGAAATCTAACATTATGAATTGCCAGTAAAACAATCATACACTAAGAAAAAAATCACCATGTTTTTACTTCTTGTGCTGATGAACCCTTACTATTACCAAGAGATCTCTTTTGGGGTCTCCAAAGAGTGAACCACACAACTTCCAAAAATAAAACTTTCCTAATTCTCATACCTCACCCACAACCTATAGTTCAATATACACAAATTCCAAAATTTAACTAAAGAAACAATTTATAAAGACATCATTAATACATATTTATGTCTACTCTCAACATAATAGCATTTTCTTTAATAAATCTTGGGTTGTCCTCTAGAAGTGACCTGTCTCATATAAAAAAGGCTATGGTCCCTTGGTTTTACTGGCAGAAGAGGTATTGCATGCGTGAGACCATTTATCAAACATAATCCAATACTTCCAAAGTCTATAGCAAAATTAAATTATTGGTGTTCTGAAGATTTCCCCAACTTCTCTTTTGATACAAATGTCAAAAATCTAAAATGGTGATTCTTGTTCAGAAGAGATAAAAAAATATAAGAAACCTTTGAAAAGCCATTACCTTAAGATCAAGAGTTATCTGAATCACCGACATGGAGTAAAGGAAATTAACACCATAAAAAGTATGGAAATTTTTTCAATTCACTTTTAAGACTGTCAGTAGTTCAAAATCTATCATTTCTTTAAATAAACTAACACTTCCAAATGTATAGAGACAGTAAGATCTGCCACATATAAATCCATGATAACTATTTCAGAGGCTTCATTCCTTACATGCTATGTTCCTTTAAGTATTGGATAATTAGTGCCTAGGAAGTCTACCCTGGAGAACATTGCTGACAGGACAGCATAATAATGTCCCCTTTTAGAACACTAATAAAGCTGACAGACTGACATTTTCTATATAGCAACGATCCTAAACTTTCATAAGTCACAAGTACTATATTACCAACCAAGAATCTAATCTCTCCAGTAATTAAGTGCCAGCATCATAAAACATCAAAATTAGCACAGTAGTCACAGTAAGTTCAGTAAAGAATCTGCTTAACTCTTCTCTTCTGCCTCTGTGAGGCAATACCCTGCCCCATATAATCAGGGCAGGGAAATAACACTCCCTCCTCAATTTTGCATCTGCTTATGGGAGCTTATAAGTGGAAAGTTGATTTAGCACATGCATGTTGGTCAGCTGGAGATGGAGGAGGTGTAGAGGGAAGACAGAGAAATGGATAATTTGTAATTTTATTACCATTTCATAAACTTATAGATATCACTAAAGTTCAGGTGATGATGGACTAGCAAATATAACATTAAGCTCAGTAAGTTTAATTTCTCCCAAGCAAGTACACACACTCTTAGAGAAGGGCAGAGATAAATAATAGTGAATAAAAAATACCTGTATATAAGTCATCTAATAGGTTCAGCATAATTAGAACAACTTTCTCTGTTCTACTAAAACTTCCTCTTCTGAGCCTTGATTATCAGGATACATGTTATGAATTGTGCAAAATTCCTTTTCCTTTCAGTAACTAAGGTGGTTGCTATGTGAAAGGTTCTCAAGGCTAGGCTTGAAATGTATATTTAAAAAAAGATGAAATGGTTTTGCACTCAGGACAAGTTTGAATGCCCAATCAAATCCATATCTGAAATCAAGAGTGTCCTGAACCAGAAGCATGCAAGAGAACATACCAGAATAGACTTTTTCAGGATAGCGTACATGTAAGTGCTGCAGTCATACAATCAGTTACAGTTATTCACCTGTTAAAATTTGTCTAACTTTATGTAAATAAGACTATGTACAAAAGCATTCCTGAGGTAAGTAAGAAGCAAATACAAGATAGAACCTGACAGGTCCTATCATGGGTGACTGTTCACTATCATAAATGACATCTATCATTTTCTACAAATAAGGCCAGCCAGTTCTAATCTATCTGAGTGGTGCCACTGCTAAATTCTGGAGGCTCTGTTTTAGCCCATCCCAACTTTAATGGATTCTAATGACCAGTGACCTCTGAAGTAAGCATTTGTGGGTCAAATGATAGCTTCATCAATTTTTTAGTGTATACATTTTGTGAACTTGTTAAATTCAGTCTTTAAGTTTGAGTCTACCTTCACCTCTTGTTTTAAAAAAACTCTTTTTAATCAGACAAATTGAGTAAAGGAGTTGTAGTCGTGAAGCAAACATTGGCAACCACTTTTATCCTTAGAACTTTCATCTTAAGCTTTCAAAATGACCTTAAATAGGCATTTTTAATTTATTTTCTTTAAAACTTGGTTGTCTTTATTTAAACTAATTTTTCATTATAAAATATGGTGAAACAGATCTGAATTTTCTGCGCAGTCCTTAGAAATACACTTTGATGCTAATTAAAAGTTAAGCTATAGATCATAATGAAGACATAAAAGCTACAAAAATATTTGTTGGGAATTAAACACATATAAATACTAGACAGTGCTAAATGTTGAGATGAAGCATAAAAGGTAATGACTGCAATGCTTACATGGCTGAGAGATAGCTGACATTTCCTGAGTTATATATTTTGGGGTGTAGAATTAGAATCAGAATGTTCTTTGTTCATGGAGCTGCAGTTGCTGGACTTCTCTTGCTCAGGATTGCCTTGTTGATCAGGAGTCCATGCTTCATTGTCCATCCCTGGCTCCAACACTTCAGGTGCTTCTGTTTCCTCTTCTCCACCTAGCTCTACATTGTCTTCTTCAGAACCATTAAGGGTTTTTCCAAGCTGAAGGGTTTCCATAGTCCTCTGGGTCTCTGAGACCCATGACTCCCATGACTCAATTGTACTATTAAGCCGCACTTCTACTGATATGGGTTCTTGAGTATAATCTTCCTCCTCTTCCTCATCTTCATCATCCTCTTCTTCAAGCATGCCAGGTACAAGAGTGCTGGTGGTGCTTGGGATAGAGGAATTTAAAAGATCGCAGCAACTGCCATCCAAAGAGCCTGTCTCTGTACTCTGCTGTGAGGCCCATTCCAGGTCATCTGGTTTCACTTCCTCTTTATCACCTGCTGTAGATTTCCCAGGATCTGTAGCTGAGGTAGTATTGCCTGCAGACACTAACGATGGTTGCTTACCAACATGAGTTATGTCAAGTGGAAGTTTAATGGGTTTTTCAAAACTGCTGTGCTTACAGGAAACCTCTCTCTCATTTTCTGATGTTTCCAGTCCATCTGAAGTTTCCACCATGTTTCTCCAATTTGCTTCATATTCCTTTTCATTTACTTCAGAGATGGGTTCGAAAATAACACTGCAGAAAGAAATAGCATTTGCTGCAGAGGGGTTCCAAGAATGCCCCATGTGGTGTGGTACCTTTTTCACAGTTTTTAAGGCTTCTTCAGCCTGTTCTTGTTCCATTGCTGCAACCATATCTTTATATGCTTTCCTGGATTTCTCAGTGAGTTCCACTAATTTATTAAACAGGCTCTCAGCATCAAAGTAGTTGAAGATTTCCACTACACTAACAGGAACCAGCTTGTTCACGCAGCATCCTAGATATTTTCTTCCAAGAGTAAACACGAAAGGAATTTCTTGTTCTCGTGCCATAGTTATGACATTGTAGAGAGCCTCATCTAGTCCACCTTTTGACTTCAGGTGCTTGTGTGTATTTTTTCACAGTTTGGAGATATCATAACACACTTGATCTTATTTAACTTCATATGTTTGGTGACCTCCCTTATTCATGCTTTTGCTCTTACAGGATCCTTTTGGTAGATGTGTTCCTGAAAACTGACAAGTTCTTGGAGAAGAAGGGTCACACATTCATCAATCTCTTTACAAAGAACCTGATTACAGTACTCTCTAAATCTTTTGCTATGGATTTTGGTTATTGTTGATGATGCCATTGAACTGCCTATCCCAGAACTGGCAGGAGAGCCTTGTGACACAGGTGTTATGCAGTATGGAGAATTCTGACTTGCTGGAGAAAGTGAAGTATCACTGGACACGCTCAGTCCAGTATCTTCCTGGGAAATGATCTCTTGTGGCAAATCATCAATAAAATCTAAATGCATTTCTGTTGGCTCCTCAGATCCCAAAAGATTGTGGTCCACAGTTAAATGTCCCTTCTTTTCCTCTCTTTCTTTCAAAATAACTTTTTAAGTGCTGTAGGTCATTTTAGTTTTGCAATTTCCTTCTCTTTTCCTTTTTTTGCTTTAGAGTCAGTAATATCCAAAGAGTTAAAAGATGTCAAGCAGGGTTGGCTTTTTGTTAAACATTTTCTGTTAGTAGAGTCTTTAGTGTGAAAAGAAGCTGCAGTAACCACTGTATATGACAGAGGTCGGGAATTAGTAATCTGCCTCTCTTTCATTGGTGCTTTTTGTTTTTCCAGAGCAGCTGACATGTCCCCTAAATCTAGCTGCACAGGTGTTTTATTCTTTTTTCCAGCTGCTTTTGATAAAGCTTCCTGTAATTTTTTTTGCTCCATACTTATTTCTGAATGTTCTTGAACTATGGCAAGAGCTGCTGCTAAAGGTTTCTTCTTCTGGCTTTTTGCATGTTTAGGAACTGAAGTGGTAATGTGAATTGGGGTCTGAACTATATTGATTGGTGAGTTTTCAGGTAAATCATCCAATACTTTTGAAGAAAGTTTCTGTTGAATATTCTCATCCTTAACATTTCCATTTTCATGTAGTTCTTGAAATCCACCTTCATCCTCAAAATATAAAGACTCAGAATTTGGGTCACTTCTATGGGTCTGACTAAGGTTTAAATGCTTATTATCTTGTCTTTTGCAAATTCTGTCTTCTTTCTGAGGAAGTACTATGACCTCGGCATCAGAATCCAGTCTGTGAATTATTTCTTTGTTCTGTTTGCCTTCTACTATGATCGTCCACTGCCCACGGGGACAATCACAACGCGAACGCTCTTCTTGATCACAGGAACCAAAAGCCGTTTATTCCGCAAGTCTCAGACTTATATCAAGTACATCAGCCTATCAGAGAGTAGACTACCAGGAAAGTTAGCCTATCAAGGAACAGTCTCCAGGCAGATACCAGGATCGCCTCATGTACAACAGCCAACCAGAGTTACTTCCTAAAACTTGTTTATGAGTGCAGCTATGTCTGGCAAGCTGCCAGGCGCCATCTTAGAGATCAGGCCACGGTGCGGCTCTGGGGCCCTCAGAGCCTGCCCCTGACATTCCACCTCTGGAAAATGCCTGATATTTTTCCATCCAGGATTTTTTCTGAGTTGCCTGGCAAGTTACACTAGATCAATTTACACCACCTGCACATACAGATGATTCCACATGATTTATGGTCCCAGAATCAGGATTTCTCAAAGCCCCTGCAGCAGGCTGGTTGTTGTTGTATTTGGGACTGCAGTAACCACTATCACTGTCAATGTTGGCTTCGCTAGCCCCCTATTCACTAGAGGATTCAGCCGTGGGGTGGGAAGCTCTTCTCCTCCTGTCTTTGGACTTCCAAAGCATTGTGGCAGTGCTCTCTGAGAGAGACATGTTAGGGATATCTGAAGGAAAATCAGTTTGCTGTGAAGCATCTACCAGAAGCACAATTTTTGATCGATTATCAGGACCTGCTGCATTTGTTTCTTTCTGAGTAGCTACATTTTTCACCAGTGATATTTTGCTTTTTATGTGCTGCTGTAAAAGCTGTTGTTTGGGTACCACTGGTCCTCTGTTACTGTTTCTGCTATGATGACTGGACAACAGAAAGACCTGTCCAAGCTGATTTGGACACTCAGTGCATTCTGTGGTGATAGCATTTACAGTATTTGCAGCCTGAAAGGTGTTGGAGTAAGGTGAAGGAAAAGGATGATAGAAACCCATAACTTGGGTGCATGGTGCTGGCATCAGCTGATAATAAGTATACTCTGTAGAAACAGGTGGCTGAGCAGATATAATGGGGTAGGCAAGGTATGGTCCAGTAGGGCTTGGGTTGGGCTGTTGCCATCATATATCATTATTATATAAAGGAAATTGTCTATTGGACTGGTTTTCCTGAACAAATGGATAACATGTAATCAAGTAGCTGGGAATTGGAGTTGGTTCTACACCAGAAACACTTCCGTTCTCGTTTGGGAGAGCCATAGGGATAATAAACGTATCAGGATTCTTCTTCTGGGGAATAAATGGCTCTACCTCAGCTGAAAGCTTGACATTCTCGTCTGTTGGGGCTCTGTCCATGGCGCCTGCAGTTTCAACACACCTGCTCTAGTAGGTATGAAGAGCGCCTCAGGCCGCTTTCTCCATGGCCCCCTGCTAGGGTCCAGGTTGTGCTCTGGACCTCTGCCACTGTCTAGCTATGCTCAACACCAAGTTGGCTACGCCATTGGCCCAGGCAGCTCCAGCTCCGGGGGCTGGAGGAGGCAGTGGCAAGCTCGGGGAGGGATCATCTGGGATTAAAAAATATTTTAAGAGAACACAAAGTAATCATTGAGAAGAGTGAGTGCCTCAGCTTTGAAGCTACTTGCTGAATCTGTTCCTCCTCAGCACTGGTAAACTGCTTTCAGCCAGCACATTCAAATGTCAGTTCAGTACTATTACACAAGCTAGTCTATCAAGAGAGCTCTTGTAGATAGGAACACTAACATCTGGGAGTTAAGTGGAGCTGCAAAAATGACCAAATTCACAAAGTTTCATTCAGACCCTTTTGCAAAATATTTTCAGAAAAATCTTCAACTGCAGTTTTCTGCTAGGAATGTGCTCCTGGTTTTGAAAGATACAGTGTGAATTGAAACTGTTTCTTCTGTTGCCATGAAGCACTTACATTTTTTGTTTATTCATCCAAATGCAAATCAATATATCTTCATTGACAACAGAGTGCAAGTCTCCAATTTGAAGTTTGCTGACCCTGCTCCTCTGCAGACCTTCTAAGTTCTTTTATTCATACACATTAACCACAGTTCATGAGCAATACCCCAACTAGTAGAATAAGATAACTCTTAAAGTTACAAACACCAAGCCGTGGGATGACAGCGGAACCATGCAGAGGATCTATTCCCCAAAGAGTCATTGGAATTCATTAGTGAAATATTTTCAGCAATCACTCTTCAACTGCAGTTGCCCTTTTGGAATGTATTGCCAATTACTGCAAGCCAATGACTTGCCAATGACTGTAAGCCTTTTCTTTAATTACTGGTAACATTTAGCTTTGTGATAATTCACCCAAATACAAACTATTGTATACTCATAGAGAACACAGTGAGTATGTGTACGTTGAAGGTACTTCAACTGCTCCTCCTCAGCACTTCTAGGCTGTTTCGAGACAGCACATTCAAACCACATTTTCATGCTAATACACAAACTAGGCTAAAAAGAAATCTCACATAAACAGAAGCCCCATCCTCTGGGAGTAAAATTGGACTGGAAGGATGATCAAATTCACAAGATCTCCTTGAACTCCATTTGTGAAACATTTTTAAGAAACTCTTTAACAGAAATTATCTAATAGGAATGAACTCCTGGCTTCAAATGATACACTTTGAATTGAAACGGTTTCTTCTGCTGCTGGAAAGCACCTATGATGTAAAGTGGGAACATGCATAGGATCTGCTTCCCAAAGATTCTTTGAAATTCATTACTGAAACATTTTCAGCAATCACTCTTCAACTTCAGTTGCCTTTTGGAATACCCTGCTGGTTAACAATGGTAGGACAGCTTTGAAAGGAAACCATTTAACTTGCTGGTAAGCAATAATGCTTTGAACTAACTGATCCAAATGCACACCACAAGGTACTCATTGAGAACAGAGTGAGTAAAAGGCATTGGGAAATGGTAGTTCATTGCAAGTGGGATCAAGCAATGCTAGACGATTTTATGAGAAGGAACTGTGTGTGACATTGGTAAGCAATAGTTCATTGCAAGTGGGATCTTCTCTTCAAGGCAGTTATCTAAAATAGTACATATTTTCATGTGTACCTTTTTATCAATATTCATGTGTCCTGATATCCATATTCATTTCCTAACTCTAACCCAAATCCAACCCAAAATGTAACACTAACCCTAAATTTATTACATAACTAAAAGTAACTTTGCATAAAAACATAAATAGAAATATGAATAGTTGAGTGCATTTTGATTTCTCTATTCAATAATCAATGGTAAATGTTCATATATATTATATATTCATATAGGTATATTATTCGTGCATCGATATTTTAAAAGGTGTATTTGTATGACTTATATTAAAACATTTGCTATTGCAATGTATTTTCTGGTGAAAAGACTTGTTTCCTGATATACATATATATTCCCTTACTCTAACCCTAACTGAAGCCAAAATTTATTACTAACTTAAAATTTACCCCTAGATCTAAACTCAAATATACATAAATGCATGTATAGTAATAACAGTAGTTATGTGTGTTTTGAATTATACCTTCAATTATCAAAGATATATTTGCATACATAACATTTTATATTCACAGATATATATCTATCCACACATACTCAAGTTTAAAAAATATGTATTTATATGGCTCATATTAAACCATTTTCTATTTCAAAATACACACTTTCATACATATTTTCACATGTAGCTGTTTATGAACACTCAGGTTTCATGATACATATATTGAATCCCTAACCATATATGGAAACCAATCAAAATTTAATAGTAATCCTAAAATTGTCTACTTTACTAAACCTAATTTTTCATAAAACCACATATGATAATGTGACTATTGATGTGTATTTTGATTGATATATTCACTTATAAATATGTGTATATATATTATACATTTAGGTATATAATTTATGAGCATTTCCCTAAATTTAAAAGTATATTTATTAAACTCACATTAAACCCTTCTCTATTTCAAGTTTTGTTTATACATTTTCACACATATTTTCAAATGTGCACTTACAAATATAAATATTTCCAGATACAATTATTTGTTCCCTAAACAACTCCAAATTTATAACCTCTAAATGTACCCCTATACTTAAACCTAATTTTATGTAAAAATTTGTATACTGATAAGAATATTTAAATTATCTTGATTTGTGTATTCAATTTCTTTGTTGTAAACAAATAGGATAAATGTTGTTTCTCTGTACATGGAGTAAAGGCATACCATTTGTGTAATCATAAATATACATATGGTAAGGTTGTTTGATTCATTCTGTTATTTTTCCCTTCCCCCCACCCCTCCCTACCCTCCTTTCCCTCTATATGGCCCTTTCTTCCTCCATTCTTGCCTGCCTCCAACCTTCCATTATGTGTCATCATTCGTTTATCAGCGAGATCATTCGTCAATTGTTTTTCTGAGATTGGCTTATGTCACGTAGCATGATATTCTCCAATTTCATCCATTTGCCTGCAAATGCCATAATTTTATTATTCTTTATGGCTGAGTAATATTCCATTCTATATATATACCACAGTTTCTTTTTTTTATTGTAAACAAATGGGATACACCTTGTTTCTCTGTTTGTACATGGAGTAAAGGCATACCATTTGTGTAATCATAAATTTACATAGGGTAATGTTGTTTGATTCATTCTGTTATTTTATTCCTTTCCCCACCCCTCCCACCCTTCTTTTCCCCCTATACAGTCCTTCCTTCCTCCATTCTTACCACCCTCCTTAACCCTAAACCTAAACCTAACGCTAACCCCTCCAACCCCCCCATTATATGTCCTCATCCACTTATCAGCAAGATCATTTGTCCTTTGGTTTTTTGAGATTGGCTTATCTCACCTAGCATGATATTCTCCAATTTCACCCATTTACCTGCAAATGCCATAATTTTATCATTCTTTATGGCTGAGTAATATTCCATTGTATATATATGCCACAGTTTCTTTAACCATTCATCAGTTGAAGGACATCTAGGTTGGTTCCACAATCTGGCTATGGTGAATTGAGCAGCTATGAACATTGATGTGGCTCTATCTCTGTAGTATGCTGATTTTAAGTACTTTGGATACACGCGAAGGAGTGGGATAGCTGGGTCAAATGGTGGTTCAATTCCAAGCTTTCTGAGAAATTTCCATACTGCTTTCCAGAGTGGCTGCACTAATTTGCAACCCCACCAGCAATGTATGAGTGTACCCTTTTCCCCACATCCTCACCAACACCTATTGTTGCTTGTGTTCTTGATAATCACCATTCTAATTGGGGTGAGATGGAATCTTAGGGTAGTTTTGATTTGCATTTCTCTTATTACTACAGATTTTGAACATTTTTTCATATATCTGTTGATTGCTTGTACATCTTCTGTGAAGTTTCTGTTCATTTCCTTAGCCCATTTGTTGATTGGATTATTTGTATTCTTGGTGTAGAGTTTTTTGAGTTCTTTATATATTCTGGAAATTAGTGCTGTATCTGAAATATGAGTGGCAAAGATTTTTCTCCCACTCCGTAGGCTCTCCCTTCACATTACTGGTAGTTTCCTTTGCTGAGAGAAAGCTATTTAGTTTGAATCTGTCCCAGTTGTTGATTCTTGATTTTATTTCTTGTGCTATGGGAGTCCTGTTAAGGAAGTCTGATCCTACACCGACATGTTGAAGGTTAGGACCTACATTTCCTTCTATAAGATGAAGGGTCTCTGGTCTGATTCTGAGGAACTTCATCCATTTTGAGTTGAGTTTTGAGCAGGGTGAGAGACAGGGGTTTAGTTTCATTATGCCTCAAATGGATTTCCAGTTTTTCCAGCACCATTTGTTGAAGAGGCTATCTTTTCCCCTTTGCATATCTTTGGCCCCTTTGTCTAGTATGAGAAAATTGTATTTATTTGGGTTTGTGTCTGTGTCCTCTGTCCTGTACCATTGATCAACCTGTCTATTTTGCTACCAATACCATGCCTTTTTTGTTCTTATTGCTTTGTAGTGTAGTTGAAGTTCTGGTATTCCAATACCTCATGCTTCACACTTCCTGCTAAATATTGCTTTAGCTATTGGATTTCTTATTCTTCCAAATGAATTTCATAATTGCTTGCTCTATTTCTGTAAGGTACGTCATTGGGATTTTAATTGGAATTGCATTGAATCTGTATAGCACTTTTGGTAGTATGGCTATTTTGACAATATTAATTCTGCCTATTCAAGAACATGGGATATCTTTCAATCTTCTGAGGTTTTCTGTAATTTCTTCCTTTATTGTTCTGTAGTTCTCATTGTATAGGTCTTTCACCTCTTTTGTTAGATTGATTCCCAAGTATTTTATTTTCTTCGCGGCAATTGTGAATGGGGTAGTTTTCCTAACTTCTTGTTCTGAGGATTCACCACTTATGAATAAAAATGCATTAGATTTATGAGCATTGTTCTTATATCTTGCTACTTTACTGAATTCAATTATGAGTTCTAAAAGTTTTCTGCTGTAATTTCCTGGCTCCTCTCAATATATAATCATGTCATCAGCAAACAGGGATATTTTCAGTTCTTCTTTTTCTATTCCTATCCCATTAATTTAATTTCCTTTTTGTCTAATTGCTCTGGATAGAGTTTTTTTTTTTTTTTTTTTTGTGGTGCTGTGGATCGAACCCAGGGCCTTGGGTTTGCAAGACAAGCACTCTACCAACTGAGCTATCTCTCCAGCCCCTGGCCAGAGTTTTGAGGACAATGTTGAATAGAAGTGGTAAAAGAGGGCATCACTGTCTTGTTCCAGTTTTTAGGGGGAATGCTTATAGTTTTTCACCATTTAGAATGATATTAGCCATGTTCTTAGCATAGATGGCCTTTACAATGTTAAGGAATGTTCCCACTATCCTTAATTTTTCTAGTGTTTTGAGCATGAAGGGATGCAGTATTTTATCAAATACTTTTCCTGCATCTATCAAAATAATCATGTGATTCTTTAAGTCTTTTGATATGGTGAATGACATTTATTGCTTTCCAGATGTTGAACCAACTTACATCCCTGGGATAAAACCCACTTGATTGTGGTGCACTATCGTTTTAATATATTTTGTATGCAATTTGCTAAAATTTTGTTGAGAATTTTTGTGTCGATGTTCATTAAGGATATTGGTCTGAAATTTTCTTTCCTCGATGTGTCTCTGATTTAGGTATAAGGGTGGTATTGGCTTCATAGAATGAGTATGGGAGGGTTCCCTCCTCTTCTATTTCATGGAATACTTTGAGGAGTATTGGAATTAACTCTTCTTTAAAGGTTTTGTAGAATTCGGCTGAGAACCTATCTGGTCCCAGACTTTTCTTTGTTGATAAGCTTCTGATGACTTCTTCTATTTCATTACTTGAAATTGATCTATTTAAATTGTGTATGTCCTCCTGGTTCAGTTTAGATAATTCATATGTCTCTAGAAACTTGTTGATGTTTTCTAGGGTTTTCGTTTTGTTGGAGTAGAGATTTTCAAAATAGCTTCTAATTATGTTTTATATTTCACTCGTGTCTGTTGTGATATTACCTTTTTCATTCTGAATTTTAGTAATTTGAGTTTTCTCTCTCTTTCTCTTTGTTAGTGTGGCTAAGGGTTTATCAATTTTGTTTATATTTTCAAAAAACCAACTATTTATTTTGTTAATTTTTTGTATTTTGTTTGTTTGTTTGTTTCAATTTCATATTTTCAGCTGTGATTTTAACTATTTCCCGTCTTCCACTACTTTTTGTGTTGATCTGTTCTTCTTTTTTGGGCTTTGAACTGTAGTGTTAAGTCGTTTATTTGTTGATTTTTTCCTTCTTTCGTTGAATATGCTCCATGCAATAAATCTTCCTCCAAGTACTGCTTTCATAGTGTCCCAGAGATTTTTATATGATGTCTTTGTTCTCGTTTACTTCTAAGAATTTTTTATTTCCCTCCTGATGTCTTCTGTTGTACATTCATCATATAATTGTGTATTATTTAATCTCCAGGTGTTGGAGAAGTTTCTGTTTTTTATTCTGTCATTTATTTCTAATTTCAATCCATTATGATCTGATAGAATACAAGGTACTATCTCTATCTTCTTGTATTTGCTAACGGTAACTTTGTGGCATAAAATATGGTCTATTTTAGAGAAGGATCCATGTTCTGCTGAGAAGAAGGTGTAGTCATTCTTTGTTGGATGGTATATTTTATATATGTCCGTTAAATCTAAATTGTTGATTGTTTTATTGAGATCTATGGTTTCTTTATTCAATTTTTGTTTGAAAGATCTGTCCAGTGGTGAGAGAGGTGTGTTAAAATCGCCTATTATTATTGTGTTGTGGTCTATTTGATTTCTGGAATTGAGAAGGATTTGTTTGATGTACATGGATGAGCCATTGTTTGTGGCATAGATATTTAAGATTGTTATGTGTTGCTGATTTATGCTTCCCTTAAGCAGTATGAAATGTCCTTCTTTATCCCTTCTGACTAACTTTGGCTTGAAGTCCACATTATCTGAAATGAGGATGGATACTCCAGCTTTTTTGCTGTGTCCATGTGTATCGTATGTTTTTTCCCATCCTTTCACATTTAGTCTGTTGGAATCTCATTCTATGAGATCAGTCTCTTGCAGGCAGTATATTGTTGGATTTTTCTTTTTATTAAAATCTGCCTGCCTATATCTTTTGACTGATGAATTCAGGCCATTAACATTCAGGGTTATTATTGTGATATCATTTGTATTCCCAGTCATTTGACTCATTTTTTTTTTGACATGACTTGGTTTCTCCTTTTATTTGGCTATTCCTTTATACCAGTTTCTCCATTTGTGAATTTGCATCATTGTTTTTCATCTCTTCCTCATGGAATATTTTGCTGAGAATATTCTGTAATGCTGGCTTTCTTTTTGTAAATTCTTTTAGCTTTTGTTTATCATGGAAAGATTTTATTTCGTGATCAAATTTGAACGTAAGTTTTGCTGGGTATAAGATTCTTGGTTGGTATCCGTTTTCTTTCAGGGTTTGGTAAATGTTGTTCCAGGCCCTTCTAGCTTTTAGGTTCTGGATTGAAAAATCTGCTGATATTCTTATTGGTTTCCCCTGAATGTAATTTGATTCTTTTCTCTCGCAGTCTTTAAAATTCTGTCTTTATTGTGTATTTTAGGTATTTTCATTATAATGTGCCTTGGTGTGGATGTGTTGTTATTTTTTGTATTTGGAGTTCTATAAGCCTCTTGTACCTGGTTTTCCATTTCATTCTTCAGATTTGGGAAATTGATATTATTTCATTGAATAGATTATTCATTCCTTTGGTTTGTTTCTCTAAGACTTCCTCAATCCCAATGAGTCTTTAATTTGGCCTTTTCATTATATCCCATAATTCTTGTAGATTCTGTTCATGATTTCTTACCTTTTTCTCTGTTTGTTCAACTTTATTTTCAAGATTAAATATTTTGTCTTCAATGTCTGTGGTTCTGTCTTCCAGGTGTTCTATCCAATTGTTATGCTTTCTATGGAGTTTTTAACTTGGTTTATTCTTTCCTTCATTTCAAGGCTTTCTGTTTTTTCTTTTTTCAGTATCTCTAACTCTTCATTGAAATGATCTTTTGCTTCCCATATTTGCTGTTTTAACTGTCAATTGGTACAATCATTCAATGCCTGCATTTCCTCCTTCATGTTATCATTCAATACCTGCCTTTGCTCGTTCATCTCCTTGTTTGCTTCCCTGATCATTTTAATTATGTACATTCTGAACTCCCTTTCTGACATTTCTTCTGCCATGCTGTCTTTGGGTTTTATTGATATAGCATCTAGGTTTGTTTGGGACATTTTCTTCCCTGGTTTTCTCATATTGGCCAGATAGCAGTGGGACTCTGAGATATTGCAGATTTCCTCTATTGGCTTAATGTGTCCCTGCAGATTTCCAGTATATCACCTCCCAGCTTTCAGTAGCCTGAAATCTTGGAGGAACTTGATAATGCAGTGCTTCTGAAGAAAGCTGCTCCTAGCCCACTGCTGTGTCCAGGGCTGGGGTTGACTCTGTACTGAAAAGCTCTCACTAGGCAGGCCTTCTCCGAGAAACTGGCTGTGGACCGGGCCTGCGGCCGGAGGGAGCTGGGCTGCTTGGGGAAGTCACTCGCTGCCCTGCCCTGCTCCATGTAGCTGCCCACTGCCCCAGTCTGCCACGGGGGCGGAGCTTCACCCAGTGGGAGAGACTCACCCAGCTGCTCTGCATTGGTCAGAGTCTCTCATTACCTCCCCTTCCTGAATCCTGAGTTCTGGAGTGACAGGAGATGCAGTCACCCTCTAGTCCATCACCTTGAATCCCTCTGTGTATTCAATTATTAAATGGTATAATTTGATATATATTTTATAGGTTAATTTATATGATATATCCATGCATCTGCAATTTTAAAAGTGTACATTCATAAGACTCACATTATAAAGCTTTCTGTATCAGAAAGCATAGGTTTATATGTATTGCTACAACTCACATGATACATTCCCTGTTTCAGAGTATGTATTTTAATGTTTTTACACATATTTTCATACATATATACTTATGTCTATTCATGTCCCCAGATATATGCATTTCTTCTCTAAACCACGTTGATATTTAATACTAACCTTAATCTTATTCATATACCTAAATCTAATTTTACACAAAAGCATGTATACTAATAGGAATATTTATGTGCTTTTTATGTGTTTATTCAATGATCAATTGAATATTTACATATATGCTATTTCTTATATATATGATGTAAAAAGGCATGAAACAAATTTTAAAAAGTGTATACATATGACTCTCGGTATACACATCAAGTTTCAGAACATTTATGTTTGTATATGGTTTTATACATATTCTTACATGTACATGCTTATGAATATTCATGTTACCCTATATACATATTAGTATCCTATACAACTAGAATTGAAACTTCCTGTTATTGTTTTTCTGGTACTTGGAGTCAAACTCAGGGGCACTCAACAACTTAGTCACATGCCCAGGGCTATTTTATATTTCATTTAGAGACAGCATCTCACCAAGTTGCTTAGTGCCTCCTTGTTGCTGAGACTGGCTTTGAATTCTCAATCCTCCTGACTCATTCTCCTGAGTTACTGGGATTACATGTGTGTGCCCCTGCATCCAGCATCAAAATTGAAGACTAACTATAATTTTAATTTTATAACTAAATTTAATTTACATAAAAGAATATATGCTAATGTGAATATTTATGGGTTTGTTGACTTAAATATTGAATTATTGATGCCATATTTGCATATATATTAATATATATTCAGTTATATGTTATCTCTATGCAGCCTCAATATAAAAAATGTGTATTATTATGATTCTGATAATATTAATTCTACCTGTCCGAGAACGTGGGAGATATTTCCATCTTCTAAGGTCTTCTTCAATTACTTTCTTTAATATTTTGTAGTTTTCATTGTAGAGATCTTTCACCTCTTTGGTTTTATTGATTCCCAAGTATGTTATTTCTTTGAGGCTATTGCAAGTAGAGTTGTTTTCCTCATTTCCCTTTCAGATGTTTCATTGCTTATGAATAAAAATGCTTCAGATTTATGTGTGTTGATTTTATATCCTGCTATTTTGCTGAACTTATTTATGAGGTCTAGAAGTTTTCTGGTGGATATTTTTGGATCCTCTAAATAGAGAATCATGTCATCAGCAAACAGTGACAGCTTGAGTTCCTCTTTTCCTATTCATATCCCTTTAATTTCTTTAGTCTCTCTAATTGCTCTGGATAGTATTTCTTTTTGGGGGTGGGGGTACTGGGGATCGAGCCCAGGGCCTTGTGCTTGCGAGGCGAGCACTCTACCAACTGAGCTATATCCCCAGCCCCTCTGCATAGTATTTCAAGAATGATGTTGAATAGAAGTGGTGAAAGAGGATATTCCTGTCTTGTTCCAGTTTTTAAAGGTAATTCTTTCAGTTTTTCTCCATTAAGAATGATATTGGTCATGGGCTTAGCATAATTAACCTTTAAAAGGTTGAGGTATGTTCCAACTATCCCTATTTTTTCTAATGTCTTGAGGATTAAGGGGTTTTTATTTTATCAAATGCCTTTTCTGCATCAATTGAAATAACCATATGATTCTTATCCTTAGGTCTATTGATTTGTTGGATTACATTTATTGATTTAGAGATGTTGAACCAACCTTGCATTCCTAGGATGAACCCCAATTGTTCATGTTGCACTACCTTCTTGATATGTTTTTGGATGTGGTTTGCCAGGATTTTGTTAAGAATTTTTGCCTCTATATTCATCAAAGATATTGGTCTACATTTTTTTTCTTTGATGTGTCATCATGTGGTTTGGATATGAGGGTGATATTAGCTTCATAGAATGAGTTTGGTAAGGTTTCCTCCCTTTCTATTTTCTGGAATACTTTGAGAAGTATTGGAATGAGGTCTTATTTGAAGGTCTTGTAGAACTCGGCTGAGAATCCATCTTGTCCTGCGCCTTTCTTGGTTGGTAGGCTTTTGATGGCTTCTTCTATTTCATTGCATGGTATTGATCTTCTGAATGTATATGTTTCCAAATATACATATTAATTCACTAACACTAATCCTTCCCCAACTCAACATTTAATACAAACCCTATTATCCATTAATGAGTCACATTAATACCCCTTTGATTCAGAACATATGTTATCATACACTTATATGCTATCATTCACATATCATACACATATCATACAAAAATTCTTATGAGTATTCTTGCATTCTAATATCTGTATACATTCCCTAACCCAAAATTTATCCCAACCACAAATTTAACATGAACACTAATTGTCCCTATACCTAATATAATTTTATATAAAAGCATGTACAATAATAATATGAATATATATTCATAACCTAAACTTACCTAGACACCTGTATGGTAATATGAACATTTATATGTATTTGACTTTTATTCAATTATCAATAGTATATATGCATATATATCATTTTATATTCATATGTATGATATATCCAGCAGCATCATAATAAAAAATGTGTAAATTCATGGCTTATCTTATGCCCTTTCCTTTTTCATGAGATATATTTTTATATGTGTTTTGTTTATATTTTCCCACATACTTTCTTAGGACTCTCCCTGTTTCTTGCTATTTATTTTCATTCCCTAAACCTGATTTTAACACAACTGAAAATTTAATGTTAAACCAACCATTATCCCTATACCAAAACCTAATTTTACAGAAAGCATATATTGTCATATGTTTATTTACCTTCATTTTAACATATTCAATTATCTATGGTACATTTGCATATATATTAGTATATATTCATTTATATGATATATCCATTCATCCACAGAGAAAATAAAAGTGTGTTCTTATGACTCACAATATATAATTCCCTGTTGCAGAACCTATATGATTATACAGGTTTTTATACCTATGTTCTCTGGTACTTCCTTAGGAAAACCTGTGTTTCCTAATATCCATATTCAGTTCCTCTCCCTAATCTTAAAACAACCAAGAATTTAATTCCAACTCTAAACTTATCCTGATACTTATACCTAATTTTACATACAAGCATATGTGCTTTTACTGTATTTTGATCTACATATCAAAATGTCAATGGTGCATTGGCATATATATTATGACATTCATTCCTATGCTATATCCATACATCTAAAGTTAAAAAAAATGTGTATTTATATTACTCACATTACACTTTTACCTTTTCCAGAATATATATTAATATATTTTCACACATATTTTCTTGCACATATTCTTATGAATATTCATGTTTCCCAATACACATATTCATACAATAATGCAAACACTAACTCTAACCCTAACTAAATGTAACTATAAATTTATCCCATAGCTAAGAATAATTTACCTAAAATCATGTAGAGTACATTGAAAATTTGTGTATTGTGATTATATTTTCAATTCAATGGTAAATTTGCCTACATATTATTATATGTTCATTTACTTCATATATCCATGCAATTTTCAAAATAGTGTACACATGACTCACATTGTGATCTACCCTGTTTCAAAACGTATAATTTACATGTTTTCATTCATATTTTAGTATGTATAATCTTATATTCATGTTTCTTGATGTACTTTTTCATTCTACAACACTAACCCTAAACAAACCCTGAATTTAATACTAATTTTACCCTTACACCTATACCTAAACCACATTTTACATAAAAGCATACAAACATAAATATTGTGTATTTTGAAAATTGTATGCAATTATGAATGATATATTTGCATATCTATTATTGTTTATAAATTTATACTATATATTCCATATGACCATAATTTTAAAAAGTGTATTTATTTGACTCACATTATAACTTACTCTTTTAGGAATGTATATGTTTATATATCATTTCATATGTATTTTATGTGTATATTCTTGTGAATATTCATGTTTCCTGATATACAAATATTCCCCAAACAACTCAAAATTTAATACTAAATTTAATACTAAATTAATTTACCACCATACCTCAACCTCATTTCATATAACAGCCTGTATACTAATAAAATGTTTATTTGTATTTTGAATTATATATTCAATAATCAATGGTTTATTTGCACATATATTATATATTTGTATAATAAATCCATGCACACCCAATTTTTTAAAAAAGGTGTACTCAAAGGAGTCACATTATAAAATATCCTATTTCAGAAAACATAGGTTCTTGTGTATTCTCATACATCTTTTCACATGGACCTTTCTGTGAATATTTGATTCTTTATATACATACTCATATCCAAAACATAAGAGTAACTCAACTCAAAATTTAATACTGGGCTGGGGAGATAGCTCAGCTGGTAGAGTGCTTGCCTCACAAGCATAAGGCCCTGAGTTCGATCCCCAGTACCACAAAAATGAAAAACTAATACTAACCCTAACATGATCCCATACCTAAAACCTAAGTTTACATAATAGGATGCATGATGATATAAGTAATATGATGCTTTCCTTATATATCCAATTTGACTAAATGATCTTAAATATTCAGTTATATGATATATCCATGCATTCTCAAGTTAAAAAATGTGTATTCAGTAGTACACAATATACCATTGCATGTTTTAGTACATACATATTTATATGTTTCCACACATATTTTAATGTACATTTTTATGAATATTCATGTTTCCCAATGTACATATGCAATCCCTAACCCTAAATGCAAATAATATTTAATACTAACCATAAAATTACCCATCTATATAAACGTAATTTTACATAAAAACATGTCTAATATTTGAAATAATTATCCATGAGAAATAACTAACTTTAAAACCTACAAATGAAAAAACTCAAATATGAACCGTTAGCATCACAATTAAACCAAGAAAAATAATCTTGATGAGAAGTTAACAAATTGTTTCCATTAGACTTCAAAAGATTCTCAGTGTCCCTTCTCAGCAGTGTTAGGTGGTTTTATCTGGAGTAAGATGTTTGCTCAACCCTCAGGATATGGTTGCTGGAGTGAGAGAGATAATCTATTAGGAGTAACTCATGGAGGTGGGGTTTAGGATTAGGTAGGTTCCAGGTTGTTGGATAGATTCTAATTGTTATGGCAGGATTAAGCCAATGCACCTCCAGGGTCCAGAATTGCCAGTCCACACTAGAAGACTGCTCATGAGGACTCTCCCCTTGATTTTATTCCTGCAGTGAAGGAGTAAATTTTTATTCCACTTTGTAACCTGTGGACCCCAGATTTCCTGGTCTCAGGTTCTGTCTCCAAACCCAATGTCTCCCACTCTGCCATTTTGAATTTGTGGTCAGAAGCATCTCTCCTATCCCATCCAGCAAGCATCTAAATTGGAGTGAAAGGGGGAGATCCAGGTGGGTTTCTACCACCTGTGTGAACTCCTCTGCACGTTTGATTTTCTCTTAGTCATTAGGCATGTTCCAGGTAATACATAATGGGTTTGCCAGGTCTGTATTCTGAGCCAAACCAGGGTTTTCCAGGAATGGGCTGCAAAGGGGCTGACTCCTGCACCAATAGTTGCAAAATAGTTCTTTCCTCTTTTCCATATCCATCATAGAAAGATTTGGGTTCTTTCCTGCACTAGAATATTGAGCAGGATGCCTTTCAGTTTATTTGGGAAGTCTTTGGTTTCTAAATTATCACTACTCATGGTTTCTGTGCAATTTGTAAAGTGTGCTTCCTCACAAGGGAAATCCATCACTGATACAGAATTTCCTGATAAAGTTTTCCAGTTCAAATTCAATGAAGTTTTGGGGAATTGTGTTTCTTCAAATACAAGTTTATTCCTCTAGCTAGGGCACCTAGGTACAAGTGCTCCCTTATAACCTTCATATTCTTATTCAAAATGCATGAGGAACAGCAGTGCACTCAAGTGCATTGGCACTTCCAAATGTCATCCAGAGACAACATTTCAAGAGTGCACTGACATTTAAACTGCAAACAGCAATTCTTCCTAGCAGAATCTGGATATCGGTTCTGACCTAAGCTGTGGATGTGATTGCTGAGAAGAGCTAGAAGGAAATTATGCACATTATTGAAGCAGCTTCAATTTGCAGGAACTCAGTTCTCAGTGTGTAGATTGTTGTTTCTCATGGGTGGAGCTAGCATAAAGTTTACTACTTTTCAGAGCATTCTGGTAAGTTTCCAATTTTGAAGCCTCTGTGGCAGTTCATTACAAGAGGGATCAAGCAATGCTAGGGGTTTTCCTGATATACCTATTCATTCCCTAAACCTAACCCTAACCCAAATTAAATTTAAATCTCACCTGAAATTTCCCCCTATACCTGAACTTAAGTTAACATAAATGCATATATGGTAATAAGAATAGTTATGTGTTTTGACATGTATCTTCAATTTTCAATGTTATATTTGCATACATATAATTGTGTATTAATATACAGTTATCCATGCATCCCTAAATTTAAAAAATATATATTTATATATCTCACATTAAAACATTTCCTATGTAAAAACATGTATATATTTTTATACATATTTTCACATGTAGATGTTTAAGAATATTCATGTTTCACAATATATATATTAAATTTCTAAACATATGTGAAAATCAATAAAAAATTCAATACTAATCCAAACATTGTGTGGATAACTAAACCTCATTTTACATAAAAGTCCATGTGATAATGTGAAAATTGATGTGTATTTTGATTGATATATTCAATCATAAATATTTGTATATGTATTACACATTTATGAATATAATTCATGAGGGTATTCTATACTAAAATGCTTATTTATAAAAATCACATTAAAGGGCTGGGGAGATAGCTCAGTTGGTAGACTGCTCGCCTCGCAAGCACAAGGCCCTGGGTTCGATCCCCAGCACCGCAAAGAAAAAAAAAAAAAATCACATTAGAGCCTTCTGTACTTCAAAAAAATTTTATATATTTTCATACATATTTTGAAATGTATTAAGAAATGTAATAAGAATATTAATATTCTTATTAATATTCAGATTTCCATATATATATTTGTTTGCTAAACAACTCAAAATGTATAACAAACTCTAAATTTACCCCATACATAAGCTTAATTTTATGTAAAATTTGTATAATGATATAAATATTTATATTTCTTTGATTAATGTATTCAATAATTAAATGTATATTTGCATATATATTATTACAGATTAATTTATATGATATATCCACACACCTGCAATTATGAGTTAGTAAATTCATGGGACCCACATTATAAACTTTCCCGTATCAGAGAACATATGTTCATATATGATTTCCAACATAATTTCTCACATACATTCTTATGAAAATTCACATTTACTGATATACAAATTAATTCCCTAACCTTAAATCAATACAAAATTGAACTATAACACTAAACTCTCCCATATCTAAACCTAATTTTATATAAAAGTGCTTATACTAACCTGCCTATATATGTGCATTTTGATTTGTGTATTAAAATATCAAAGATATATTAACATATATTATTATATATTAATTTATAGGTTATGTAATATATCCCTAAATTTTAAAAAGTGTATTCCTATAACTCATATTAAATGGCCCTTGTTTCAGAACATATATTTTTATATCTGCTATCATAAACATTTCATGCAAAAATTCCTATGAATATTCTTGTCTTCTTATATCCATATTCATTCTCTAATCCTAAACTTATTCCAACCCCATATTTAATGAGAACACTCTTTATCCCTATACCAAACATAATTTTACTTAAAAGCATGTATACAAATATGAATATTTATGTGTATTTTAAATTACATATTCAGTTATCTATGTTATGTTTGCATTCACATATTTACACATTCATTATATGATATATGCATGTATCCAATATTCCTACAACACACGATACCATCCCCTATTTCAGAGCATGCATTTTAATATTTTTACACATATTTTCACATGTACACACTTATGAATATTCATGTTTCCTGATATACCTATTCGTTTGCTATACCAACTTAAAATTTAATACTAACCTTAATCTTATTCCTATACATAAATCTAATTTTACATCAAAGCATGTATACTAATAGGAATTTTATGTGTATTTTTTACTTGTATATTCAATTATCAGTAGTATAATCACATATGTACTTTTTAATATTTATTTATATAGCATAACCAGGCATACCACAATTTAACAAATGTGTATGCATATGACTTTCAGTATACACTTAGAATTTCAGAGCATATATTTTTACATATATGGTCTTATATATATTTTCACAAGTGCATTCTTATGAATATTCATGTTAACCTATATGCATATTCATTCCCTATACAACTCAATATTTAACAATAACATAATGATTTGTTTGTTACTGGGGATCAAACTCAGGGACACTCAACCACCGAGTCACAGCCCAAGGGCTATTTTATATTTTATTAGAGATAGAGCCTCACTGAGTTGCTTCATGCCTCTTTGTTGCTGAGGCTGGTTTTGAATTCTTGATCCTCCTACTTCAGCCTCCTGAGCTGCTGGGATTACAGGTGTGTGCCACGGCACTTGGCATCAAAATTTAACACTAATTTTAATTTTAACCCTATAACTAAACCAATTTTACATAAAATATGTATGCTTATGTGAATGTTTATGGATGTTTTGACATAAATATTAAATTATCAATGCCATATTTGCATACTTATTATTATATATTCAATTATATCTTATTGTGATGGGCTGACAGATCTGGCTCCATGAGAATGTTATAGGCCAGACTATAAGGAAAATAACTAAACAGACTCCATTTTGCTCTGAGACTCCATGTTATGTAGGAAATAAGTTTCTCCCATGGGAACACCCCGCTTCTGTACCCATCCTCAGTTACTTAGCATGACATGTTTAGCAATACAAAATGACAATTCTTATGTAACGAAAAATTGTTCTATTTTGATCTCTATTGCTCTTAACCAATGTACCATGTGAATGGTAATTGTGTGGATGTTACTAACCATTCTTTAGTTTGTACCTATGTAAGGGTCTTTTTGACCCACTTCCCCCTCTGTTGATGATCTCATGATGTTAGTTTGTAATTTCGAATCACAGTAACATACACTTATGATCGGTGTGATTTTTGGTATAAGAACCCCTACAATCCTATGGTTAGGGCTGTTCTCCCAATAGCCATGTTTTGAGGTGCATTGTGTAAGACAGTCAGCTGGAAGGCTTAATAAAGACTCTCAAATTTGGACTTCTCAGTGATGATTGGTCTGCTCTTAAATTGTGCCCCATAACATTATATCCATATAGCCTCATTGTAAAAAATGTGTATTATTTTGATTCTTATGAATTATCATATTTCTTGCATATATATTATTATATATTTAGTTATATCCATGTATCCCCAACTTAAAAAATATATTATTTTGATTCTTATGTTTATTCATTTATCAATATACATATTCATTCACTAACTCTAATCCTACCCCAACTCAACACTTAATACAAACCCTATCATCCTTATTCCTAATCCTAATTTTACATAAAAGCATATATAGTGATATGTGTATTTATGTGTACTTTGATTTATATATTGAATTATCACTGGTGTATTTCTATAAATATTATGTCATATTCATTCATATCCATGCATCGCAAGATAAAAATATATGTACTTATGCTACTCACATTACATCCTCTTCTTTTTCAGAATGTATGTATGTTCATATATTTTCTATGTATGTTCAATATACATTGTAATGAATATTTATGTTTACAAATACACATATTCATACACTACCCCTAACCTTAACTTTAATCCTAAATAAAAATAATTCTAAACTTACCCATAGCTAACAATAATTTACATAAAATCATGTAGAGTAGTATGTAGAATTCCATGTATTTTGACTTATATTTTCGATTATCAAAGGTATAGTTTCATACACATTTTATATTCATATATTTGATATATCCATGCATTCCACTTTTAAAAATAGTGTACACAAGACTCACATTATACTCTTCCCTATTTCAGAACATATATTTTTATTTGTTTTCATTCATATTTTCAAATGTGTAATCTTACACTCATGTTTCTTGATGTACTTATTCATTCTATACCACTAACCCTAAAACAACCCAAAATTTAATACTATATTATTTTTACTCCTATACCTAAACATCATTTTACATAAAAGCATACAAACATGAATTTTGTGTATTTTGAAAATTGTAGGCAATTATGAATGATATATTTTCATATATATTATTATTTATAAATTTATATGATACATTCCATATGGCCACAATTTTAAAACTAAATTCATTTGACTCATATTATAACTTACACTTTTTTAGAACATATATGTGTATATATCTTTTCACATATATTTTTATATGTATATTCTTATGAATATTCATGTTCCCTGATATACAAATATTCCCCAAACAATTCAAAATTTAATACTAAATTTAATATCAAATCAAATTATTTTCATAACTGAACCTCATTTTACATAAGAGCCTGTATGCTAATAAAAATGTTTATGTGTATTTTTATATTATATATTCAATAATCAGTAATATATTTACAAACATTATAATATATTCATTCATTTGATTAATTCATCGATATCCATATTTTAAAAATGTGTATTCAAAGGAGATACATTATAAAATTTTCTATTTCAGTAAAGACATGTTCTTGTGTGTGTTTATACACCTTTCATAAGTCCCTTCCTTTCAATTGTAATGATTTCTGATATACATATTCATTCCCTAACCTTAATCCTAAACCATGTCAAACTTTAATACTCACACTAACTTTACCCCATATCTAAATCTGTTTACATAATAGGATGAATAGAAGAGTAGTTATGTGGTTTTACTTATATATTCAAATGGCATGAATGCTCTTAAATATTCAGTTATATATTCTTGCATTATCAAGGTAAAAATGTGTATTCATTAATGCACAATATAGGGTTGCACGTTTTAGTACATATATATTTATATGTCTTTACATATATATTTTAATGTACATTTTTATGAATATGTTTCCCAGTGTGCATATACAATCCCTAACTCTTATCATAACCAAACAAAATTTAATATCAATGGTATTATTATCACTCTAATTAAACCTACTTTTACATAAAGGCACATCTAAACCTGAAAATATTGATCCATGATAATAACTTGCTTTAAAACCCTAGAAATGATGGTTCCATTCCAAGTTTTCTAAGGAATCTCCACACTGCTTTCCAGAGTGGCTGCACTAATTTGCAACCCCACCAGCAATGTATGAGTGTACCTTTTTCCTCACATCCTTGCAAATACCTTTTTTGCTAGTATTCTTGATAATCACCATTCTAATTGAGGTGAAATGGAATCTTAGGGTATTTTTATTTGCATTTCTCTTATTACTAGAGATGTTGAAATTTTTTTCAAATATCTGTTGATTGTTTGTAGATCTTCTTCTGTGAAGTGTCTGTTCATTTTCTTAGCCCATTTGTTGATTACATTATTTGTATTATTTGTGTAGAGATTTTTAATATTGTCAAAATGGCCATCCTACCAAAAGTGCTATACATATTCAATGCCATTCCAATTAAAATCCCACTAATGTACATTACAGAAACAGAGCAAGCAATCATGAAATTCAACTGGAAGAATAAGAAACCCAGACTAGCTAAAGCAATCCTTAGCAGGAAGAGTGAAACAGGGGGTATCACAATACCAGAACTTCAACTATACTACAAAGCAATAATAACAAAAATGGCATGGTATTGGTACCAAAATAGACAAGTAGATCAATGGTATGGAATAGAGGACACGGTCAAAAACCCAAATAAATACAATTTTCTCATACCAGACAAAGGTTTCAAAAATATGCATGGAGACAAGATTGCCTCTTCAACAAATGATGCTGGGAAAACTGGAAATCCATATGCAGCAGAATGAAACTAAATCCCTCTCTCACCCTGCATAAAACTGAACTCAAAATGGATCAATTACCTTGGAATTAGACCAGAAACCCTGCATCTTATAGAAGAAAAAGTAGGTCCAAATCTTCAACATGTCGGCTTAGGATCAGACTTCCTTAACAGGACTCCCATAGCACAAGAAATAAAAGCAAGAATCAATAACTGGGAGAGATTCAAACTAAATAGCTTTCTCTTAGCAAAGGACACTACAAGCAATGTGAAGAGAGAGCCTACAGAGTGGGAGAATGTCTTTGTTACTCATAATTCAGATAGAGCACTAGTTTCCAGAATATATAAAGAATATTGTGGTTTCTGCCAGGTGGAACTAGCATGAAACTTTATTGCTTTTCATAGCATTCTGGCAAGTTTCTAATTTTGAAGTTTTTGAGTTTTCTAAAAACTTTCTTCATTATATTCCAAATGCTTTTCTGAGGAAAAGCAGCACATAGATGTACAGTTGATAAACAAGTGGTACAGGTATGTCCAGAGGTCATCCAGAAAGGACATTTCAATAGTGAATTCACAATTTAGCAAAACATTATAATTATTACTAACAACCTATGCATATTCGGTCTAAACTGTACTCCATACCAGTTTGCTGAGAACATCTAGGAAGAGAGAACTGAATCAGTTTTTGGACCAAGAACTCATTTACTTGTCATTGTGCACATTAGGGTTTATCTCAAGTTGACCCAGCATGAAACAGTACCCCTTCTCAGGAGTCACAGGCAAGGTTTCACTTTTGAAGAGTCTGTGCTATTGGTAAATGGCAGTTCTTTGCAAGAGAAATCTAGGACTTTAAGGGGGGTTTTGGAAAAATTTGTCAGTTCAATTTCAATGAATCTTTGTGGAGTTGACCCTTTTAGCAGCACCAGCTGTACCCCCTA
Organism: Sciurus carolinensis; assembly: GCF_902686445.1. Taxonomy (NCBI): domain Eukaryota; kingdom Metazoa; phylum Chordata; class Mammalia; order Rodentia; family Sciuridae; genus Sciurus; species Sciurus carolinensis. The sequence continues at coordinate 46,530,765 of NC_062232.1, forward strand.
CCTTGGAGCACCTACTAGACTGGATACCTGATCAGAACTGTATTCTGCATGAGGTTGCTGAGAAGCTACAAAGAACAGAAAAGTAGCAATTTGTGGAAACAGCTTCAAGTTGAATGAACTCAGTTCTTAGTGAGCTCTTTGGGGTTTGTCCAGGGTTAACATAGTGTGAAGCATTACTGGTTTTCGATGTTTGTAGTTAAGGTTTTACTTTGGAACTGTGTGTGCCTTTAGTAAACAATAGTTCCTTGTAAGTTGTATGTTCTCTCCAAGGGAATTATGAAAGAGTACATATTTTTGTTTGTACATTCTTATGTATATTTGTGTTTTCTGATATCCATATTCATTTCCTAACCCTAACCCAAACCCAACCCTAAATTTAATACAAACCCTAAATTTATACCATAACTAAATGAAACTTTGCATGAAAACATAGATAGAAATATGAATATTGGTGTGTATTTTGACTTCTGTATTCGATAATTCACAGTATATTTGTGTATACATTATAAATTCATATATATAATTTATCCATGCTTCCATATTTTGAAAAGTGTATTTGTATGACTCACATTGAACCACTTGCTATTTCAATATATTTTCAAGCATGCTTTCTGGTGAAAATCATATTTCCTGATACATCTATGCATTCCCTAATCCTAATCCTAACCCAACCCAAAGTTTAAATCTAACCTGTAATTTCCCCCGTATCTAAACTTAAATTTATGAAAATGCATATATAGTAATAAGAATAGTTATGTGTTTTGACTTACACCTTAAATTATCAATAGCATATTTGCATACATATAATTGGATAGTCACATACATATTTATCCAAGCATCCCCAAATTTAAAAAATGCATTTATAGATCTCACATTAAACCATTCCCTATTTCAAAACATATATTTTCATAACTATTTTCACATGTAGATATTTGTGAATATTTGTTTCACCATATATATTAAATTCCTAAGCATATATGAAAATCAATCAAAAGTTTAACACCAATCCTAACATTGTGTAGAAATCTAAATCTAATTTTACATAAAAGTACATGTGATAATGTGAATATTGATGTGTACTTGAATGATATGTTCAATTATAAATATTGGTATATATATATATATTATACATTCATGTATTTAATTTATGAAGATTTCACTAATTTAAAATTTTTATTTTTAAAATTCACAATAAATCTTCTTCTATTTCAAAACTTTTATTTATATATTTTCATATATATTTTCAAATGTATATTCTTACTAACATTAATATTTCCAGATATACATATTTGTTCCCTTAACAACTCAAATTGTGTAACTAACTCTAAGTTTACCCCATACCTAAAACAAATTTTATGTAAAAATTGTATGATGATATGAATACTTATGTTGCTTTCATTAACACATTCAATTATTAAATATATTTGCAAATATATTATTATAGTTTAATTTATACGATATGTCAATGCATCTGCAATTTTGAAAAAGTAAATTCATGTGACTTACATTGTAAACTTTCCTGTATCAGAGAATGTATGTTCATATATGTTTTTAAACATTTTCTCACATACATTCTTTGGAAAAGTCATATTTACTGATACACATATTAATTCCCTAACCCTAATCCTAACCCCACCCAAATTTGAATTCTAACCATAATCTTCCCCATATCTAAACCTAATTTTACAAAAATGTGTTTGTACTAACATGCATATGTATGTTAATTTTGAATTATATATTAATATATCAAAGGTGTATTAGCATATATTTTTATATATTCATTTATAGGCTACATATAACACTCCTAAATTTAAAAATGTGCATTTCTATGACCCACATCAAACCCCATTGTTTCAGAACATATGTTTATATCTCTTGTAATGCATATTTCATGCAAAAATTCTTATGTATATTTCTGTGTTCTGATATCCATATTGATTCCCTGACCCTAAATTTATCCCAAACTCAAATTTAATACAAACACTAACTAATCCCTATACCTAACATAATTTTACATAAAAGCATGTATAATTATATGAACGTTTATGTGTATTTGAATTACATATTCAGTTATCTATGGTATATTTGCATTCACATAATTATATATTCATTACATGATATATGCACACATCCCAACTGAAATTAAAAAAGAAAACTGTATTCTAAAACTTACATCATACTGTCCCCTGTTTCAGAGCATGTATTTTAATGTTTTCACACATATTTTCATGCATACATACTTGTGAATATTCATATTTCTTAATATACATATTCATTTGCAAAACTAACTTAAAATTTAATAGTAACCTTAATCTTATTCCTATATCTAAATCTAATTTTACCTAAAAGCATGTATACTAATAGGAATGTCTATGTGTACTTTTTATTTGTATATTCAATTATCAATGGTATATTCACATATACTATTTCATATTTATTTATATAACATAACCAGGCATACAACAATTTAACAAATGTGTATACATATGACTCTCAGTATACACTTTGAGTTTCAGAACATAAATGTTTATGTACGGTTTTGTATGTATTTTTACATTTACATTCCTATGAATACTCATGTTATCCTATATACATATTCATTCCCTGTAGAATTTAAAATTTAACACTACCTGTAATTCTTGTTTATTTGGTCATTTTTTTTTCTTTGTACTGTGAATCAAACTCAGGAACACTGAACCACAGAGCCACATCCCAAGGGCTATTTCGTATTTTATTTAGAGTCAGAATCTCACTAAGTTGCTTAGTCCCTCATTGTTGTTGAGACTGGCTTTAATTCTTTATCCTCCTGCCTCAGCTTTCTGAACTGCTGGGATTACAGGTGTGTTCCATTGCAATTGGCATCAAAATTTATTTAACACTATGTGTACTTTTAATGCTATAAGTAAACCTAATTTTACATAAAAGCATGAGTGCTAATGTGAAGGTTTATGGGTATTTTGACTTAAATATGAAATTATCAATGCCATATTTGCATATATATTTTCATATATTCAATTATATGTTGGGTCCATGCAGCCTCAAATTAAAAATATATCTATTATGAATCTTATATATATCCTTGTTTATTGCATATATATTATTATATATTCAATTATATCCATACAGCCTAAACTTAAATAATTATGTACTATTATGATTCTTATGAATAGCCATGTTTCCCAATATATATATTCATTCCCTAATTATAATCCTATCCCAACTCAATAATTAATACTAACACTATTATCCCTATAACTAAACCCAATTTTAAAAACCTGTACAGTAATATGAATATTCATGTGTACTTTGACATATATTTAATTTTCAATAGGATATTTGCCTATATATATTTATATTCATATGTATGGTATATATGAATATATACCATTATCAATGGAATATACCATTGATAATGGCATCCTCTAATGAGAAACATGTGGCTCACCTTATACCCTTTCCTTTTTCATAATATGTATGTTTATATGTGTTTTCTTTATATTTTCACACATACATTCTTATGACTCTTCCTGTTTCCTGAGGTACATATTCATTCACTAAACCTAATTTTTAAAAAACTGAAAATTTAATGCTAAACTAAACATTATCCCTATGCAAAAATCTAATATTACAAAAGCATATATAGTCATTTTTATTAATCTGCATTTTAACATATATTTAATTATCCATGGTACATTGGCATATATATTAGTATATGTTCATTTATATGATATATGCATGCATCCACAAAGAAAATAAGTTTGTGATTCATAATACACCCTTCCCTGTTCCAGATCATATGTTTATATCAGTTGTCATACCATTTCCTCAGGTCCTTTTATTGTTATAACCTGTGTTTCAGAGAGATCTCTATGTTTCTTGTAGTTAGGGCTAGATAATCAAACTAACAAACATTGATTAAGCCTACCTGTGTAGGAGATTAGGAAGATCTGTCACATTTCTGACTCTGGTCATTTCTCTTGACGGTTATCAGGCACACCTCCCTTGGAATCTCTCTTGTAGCCTCCAGTTTTAATAACTCCTGGGGCTAACACAAGTTACACTTAACTAATGTTATTTTTTAAATGCCCAAGAACAGCTATGTTTTTGTTTTAGCTGTTTTGGTAGGTGTTAAAGATCAAGCTGGTCAAATTGACACGTTCCTGTCTGTTAAGAATCAGCTGAGTTCCTGCAGATATTACTCATGGGGAACCTGAGAGCAGGTTCTTAGCTCTTTTAGTGCCATTCACTTGGTAATGTCTCCCTGATGAAGTGACTTCCTCTGGAAGCATCAGGGACATCTCCCTTTTCCAATGACCTTTGTCTTGGCAGTAGGTACACTGATGGGCTTTTTGTCCTTTAGTGGTCTCATCAATCTCCCTGATCAGGAAGTCCTGTGACCAAGAGCTGTAAAGTTCCTTAGAGAAGTTCTCTTGTTCCCTGGATTCAGGCTGACTCTGAGGGCAAGAGCCAAATACTGGAATTCTTGACCCATTTATTTTGGTCTTGATCTCTATGTTTGATTGTAAACATCAAGAAAGCCAGTACTACCAGTCATAAAGTAAGAGTACTGGGCCTTAACTTCAATGTTTATGACTTTAGAGTCATTTATCCCCTTTTACTTATTTGGGGAATATATTATCTTATCTGTCCTATAGGTGATGCCTTATTATCTCAAACTAATTTATTTTTTTCTTGAAATAGTATTTCTGCAAAACATTAATCAGGCAGCATTTATAAGGTTTACAAGGAAAATATTAAATGGAATTAACAACAGTAAAAACATAGTGAGTTTGTGTAATAGATAGGTTCAATTTTGGCTGAGCTATACATTATATCTCCTCTTTGAGATCACAGTAATTTTACAACAAAGACCATCTTTTGAATATACCTTTAAATGAATTGAATTCTGGCTTATTTTGGAGTCACTCCAATATGTGGTAAGGTAGGAGGTAAAGATTTATCTCAAGCAAGGTGGGGTTTACAAATTTTATGTAAAGTGTTTTATGTCTAAAGCTGATCTGTGCCTCCTTTCTAGATATCATTTTACAAAGTTTACATATATTGTTTCCTGAGTCTATATGAATGTTAGTCAAAACAACATGACATTACATATAAAACATGAATCAAGGAGAGACTGAGAGTACTTTTAACTTTCCTCTTCTGTGGCAAAGTGGCAAAATGTCATCATATTTCATCATCCTAACCTTTAAAAAAAATCAGGCTCTCACTGACTTCTAGAAATTTTTTGCAATTTTATCCCAGTTTAGAAGGTAACATAAAATTTTGCATATATCCTATTGATGATAGGTCCTATTATAGAACACTAAATGATATAAATAATTTCCAATAAAATTTCTATTATTTTACATTTATAATTACCATTACAGACAAGTTTAGTTTAAAGAACAGCAGCTTGATAAATTTTCTGCTTTAAAGACTCTTATACCTGGAAGATATGAACACATTTAATATACAAAGAAGAGTGACCACCTCACAATTATCTTGATATTTTTATATTAATGGAATGGAGATTTTAAAGAAAAATTTAGACTGTAACATAGTACAATTCTCTAATTTCCGTTTAACCATAATTGTACAAAACCTGACTTTTAAGACTGATTATTTTAAAGAATAAAACTTAACAGACTTAATGTTAAGAGTAAATTAGTGTTTTTAAGAAATCCTTGTCATTTTAACATATAGACTAAACTCTAATTTATATCAGCACATTAATAATGAACCTTAAGGAAAAAACATTATAGAGCTTTAACTGATCATCTTACATACATATAACCAAATTATGTACATACAAACTTATTGAATCTGCCCTTTTCTTACACATAGACTTTCTTAGCAGTTACTTAGACCCTCAAGTATTTTAAAACACAAAGACTTTCCTGCTAAGAAACATTTTTCCTTTTACTACATAAATCTGCATACCTAGAATCTTTTATTTTTCTCTTTCCTATCTGTTGACCCCTTTTTGTTCAAATTCTGAAACAACTCTTATGAAATTTTTGAATTTAGATGAATTTAATATGCTGAAATATTTTATATTACTTATAGTACTCTAATTGAAACACAGTTGAAACTTTCTGATCTTTGTATATAAAAGTGTACCTGTTAGAACATAATTCTGAGTAACATTCATTGTTTTTAGTGATGACACAAGGCAATTTTAAATGCTTTTTGTTTACCAATCTATGAAAAAACCAATAATGATTAAGTATGTAACCCCATGGTATTTAAGGAGTTATGAGTACTCGATGTTATATAACAGTTGGTATTTTATCTTTGTAAATTAATCAGATGTCTCTAACAAATACGTTTGAATAACTTCATATCTGTCAAATTTTATTATTTTACTGTAAAAACAAAGATATCAGACAAGTGTACTGAACAGTACCTGCCATCTATTTCCTATTGAAGAAAAGTCCTAGAAACAATTGATATTAGACATTTTATTGACATCAACATTTTATTAGTTTGACCATCTAGAGACTTGTGAGGTAAGTAATTTTAAAGACATTTTATTTGCATTTGTTTACCCAATTTAAATTGAACCTTTTAAAACCATGTGGATTAAAGGTATCTGGATCCATTTTTTTAAATTTTATTTCATGAGCACTCATTATATATAAATTTTGATATCGTGTACATGATATTTGGACATACATATGTAGACAGGCAACACAATATACACATAACATAAAAGCAAAGAGCTTTTAGCTTTTTTTTTTTTAGTGGTGTTGGGGATTGAACCAAGGGTCTTGTGTATACAAGGCAAATACTCTACCAACTGAGCTAAATCCCAGCTTCCTTTTAGCTTTTTATAGATGAATCTACAATGCAATGTAACAGATGTTCAGAAACTCCAGTTCGATAAAAACTAGGACTGATCAAAATAACACTGTCATGAGCTTAAAAAATAGACTTTAAGGAAAAAAAAAACTTCTGAAAAAAATGGCTTGGTTGCTAATTATTTGAGTAAAGCACGATACAATTTACTTTTGTGGGAGTTCAGGTAGAAGACTCTCTTTTCTCCCCTTCCCTTCGGTTTGAGATTGGTCTCCTACTGAACCTGAAGGCTTCTTCCATTTACATTTCAATAAAAGCCTTGACTGAGATCTGAAAGGGTTTGAGAGATTACTGGTTCCAGCAGAAACTTGATGCCAAGGGCATTTTAACATTTTCTTAATTTTAGAACAGTTTTCGATGTCAAAGAAAATTATGAGACCTAATTTTCCATTACTTTTCAGAATGAAGCTACTATGTTAAGCTCCTTACTGAGATATGCCATTGGCTACTGAGCTTGTTTGCCCATTACTTCCTATCCAGTATATTTGGATGAATATTTATAGGATTAGTTTCCTCTCAGCAATGGACATGTTAAATCTTGCTCCATAATGCTGAGGACAAGGGCTTGAAGTAAGGCCCCTTTTGATATTTCAAAACCCTTCAATGTGTTTTGGTTCTCACATAAGAGCAGTTTGTTCCTTGGTGTAGAGTTTTTTAAGGAGGCTGTAAAAAGGCTTAGCTAATTCCCCATACCCAGGAATCCAAAGCCTGCAGTATCGAGTTATCCCTAGGAAGCTTGAGTTGCTTTATCATCTGGGGCAGAGGATATTGGTCTGTGGTGACTATTTATCCTGTCCTACCTTTTGGGTTCTTTAAGACAGATGCAATCCTAAATATTGAACCTATTGATGGGCTGTTTCAAGGCATTAAATATTTCTGTCATTTGATTATTTGAATGATTTTCCATAAGCCCTTTTTCTTATCTTTATTCTCCTTTCTTTTCTTTTTGATCTCTATTTTACAAAAAATGGAAGATGCAAGCTGGAGGAGATTATCTAAGGATTGATCAGGACCATATACCAATTTTTTTTTAATTTCCTCTAAATGTTTGGGGCTGAATGAATAATAAATCTATCATTTAAAAGTAGTTGGCCCCCTGTGGTTTCAGGACTCAGGGCAATGTGTTTTCTTTTTGCCTTCCTGAGTCTCTCTATGAAAAGAGCATGAGTTTCATGAAGGCAATTTCTTACTAATCATCCCTCAACTTTTCTTAATCCTACAATTTGAATTACTAATGTTTGAATGAGGAGGGATGGGGAGCATCCAGGAAGGAGTGGATATGGGGGAATGTTGTATGGCCCATATGGAGGCAAAGGTAATTGGCATTTTCCCTCAGTGGTGTTTGTTAACCAATCATCCTAGATACTCCTTAGGGTTGTCAGGATGGGGAGTCCAGAGAAGAAAACTTTGGGATCCATCTAAGAATAGCCTGAGTCAGAGAACTTTGCAGTTGTTCCAACCCTTCATCTGCCTGATTGAATCCAAGGTAGATCAGGAATAGGCACACTGTGTACTGATGACAATTGTGGTCCAGTCCTGAACAGAAAAGTAGGAAACAGCTTCAGCAGAGTCCAACATGTCTGGTCTGCATAGAGTAGGTGATTGGGAATTCCCTGGGCCGGGTAACCTCTCACCTGGGTCTTGAAAGGTGGTGGCTGCAGTAGCTAAATTTAAGTAGCCAGCGCATGCCCATTTTTGCCTTCCAGAAAGAAAGAGACAGAAAGATGCCCTTCAAACTGATGTGGGGTGCATGCAGAGAAGCTTACCTTGGTGTAGATCTTGGTGGAAACTCCTAATCTAATACAGTCATTTACCGGTGACATGTTCTGCTTCCTCAGGTGTTGAAGTATAGCAACTAGTGTTGCACACCAAAGTAAGCATATTAACCAGGTTTATTTAAAGGTAATAATACAGACTTCTCCTGGGAGGGAAAAGGGGGCCATGGCTGATGTTCTAGATCCCAAGAAGTGAGCACACTCTACATCTTTTATAGATTAGGGTCTCCTTTGTTCTGTTCTCTCCACCCCCCTTATCTTTCTCCTTCCTGCCTACATTACTAAGCCCAGGTATTGGTGGTGATATGACAAAAAAGTTGAGAAGCAGATGGCAGGGGGAAGGGCCAAATGGAGATTCAGGTAGGTACCTAGGAAATATTAATTAGCAATTCCCTGCCTGTGGCATTTGGGATGGATAGTTAGGAAGGTAACCTTGGTGATCAAAAGGGCACTGGAGACACTAATATTCCAATCACCCAGGGACAGTCTCCAACTTCAAAGACTCAGATGGCCTTTATTGATGAATTCAACCAGATTTCTTTTTCTACATTAACTACCTGTCCTCAATTCTGGCTTCAAAACTTTGGTCAACTGATCCATTCTGAAGCCCCATATTACTCTAAACAGTTGGTGGTCCTAGCTACAATGGAACTGTAGCTAGCACGCCGTGTATACTGGGCATGCACTGTGCTGAGAAAATGCTTCCTGAGAATAGTATAATATTGCAGAATAGAAGCAGTATCACGAAGAGCTTCAACTTCCAGTCCCTCACTCAGTTACAAGTTCAAACCATGTGCTTTGGATTTGGATGAATTATAATGAAACAAAAGAAATTTGTGGCACTCTCAGAAAAAGTACCAATTTTTTACCATTAGTTCCAAATATACCTGACAGTTCCTTGGAAGACTGAAACTGCAGCTGAAGTGAATTTTCTTAAAAAGCTTCAGGAGTTCATTTAAATCAAATTTTGCAGAATTTACCCCATCTGAATCTCCACATTGCTACACAATGTTGGTAAAAGTAGCTACAAGAACTCTCTTGCTAGCATACTTGGAATATTATACCTTGGCTATGAATATTCTGGATGAAAACCACCATGAAGGCAGAACAGAAGCAGCTTTGGCTAGGAATTCCAACTTCTGGGCACCCACTTTATTCTCAAAGTGAACATCGTGCTTTGTATCTGGTTGAAGTAGCAAGAAGCATAAGCTCATTCTAACAGTTGCAGAAAAGTTACCATTTCATAGAGATTTTACCATGGGTAACAGACAGATCATTACAAGTAGCCAAGTGAGGTAGAAGTGCATTTTCTGCAAAAAGAATCACAAATACATTTCATTGAAAGTTTGGTCAATCGATCCGTACTGCAGTCCCACATTACTCTCAACACTTGGTCATTCTACCTACAAGGGTACTGTAGTAGTACATTTTGAACATAGGGCTTGCACTCTACTTAAAAAATGCTACCTGAGAACACTCTAATATTGCAGAGCATAAGCAGGTTCAAGAAGAGCTTCAACCTCCAGGAACTCATTTGGGTCCCACCATGAGATTGTGCATTTGATTTGGATGAACTAATGTAAAACATAAATGATTTTCATCACTTGCAGAAAAGGTATCAATTCAGAGTGTAAGTTCCATTGGTAACTGGCAGTTCCTTGGAATACTGAAACTGTGGTTGAAGTGAGTTTTCTTAAAAAAGTTTTATTAGTGAATTTCAATAAAACATTTTATAATTGATCCCTTCTGCAGCTCCACTTCGCTCCCTGGAGCTGGTGAAGGTTGCTACAGGGCTTCAAGAGAAAAATTCAAATTATATTCAGGAGGAAACCAGTATGGATATCAGCATATTTCTCAACCTAGACCCTAAAAGCTAGAAGGGCATATAACAGCATTTTTCAAGTTCTGAAAGAAAATGGATGCCAACCAGGAATCTTATACCCAGAAAAACTTACCTTCAGATTTTATGATGAAATAAAATCCTTCCATGATAAACAAAAGCTAAAAGAATTTACAAATAGAAAGCCAGTATGACAGAACATTCTCAGCAAAATATTCCATGAGGAAGAATTGAAAAACAATGATGTAAGTCAGCAAAGGGTGGAACTACCCTAAAGTAATAGCCAAATAAAGAGAAACCAAGTCAAGTTCAAAACCAAAAAATAAGCCAAAATGACCAGGAATACAAATCATATCTCAATAATAACCATGAATATTAATGGCCTGAACTCAGCAATCAAAAGACACAGACTGCCTTGCAAGCACAAGGTCCTGGGTTCGATCCCCAACACCCAAAACAAAACAAAACAAAAATAAATAAATAAATAAAAGACACAGACTGGCACATTGGATTAAAAAGAAAGACCCAACAATATGCTGCCTTCAAGAGACCCATCACATAGAAAAAGATACCCATGGATTAAAGGTGAAAGGATGGAAAAAACATACATAAACAAGGACTCAGCAAAAAGTGAGGGTATCCATTCTCATATCAGATAAAGTAGACTTCAAGTCAAAGTTAATCAGAAAGGATAAAGAAGGACATTTAATACTGCTTAAGGGAAGCATAAATAAGCAAGATATAACAATCAGAAATATTTATGCAACAAACACTGTCTCATCCATGTGCATCAAACAAATCCTTCTCAATTCCAGGAACCAAATAGACCACAACACAATAATACTAGATGATTTTAACACACCTGACTCACCACTTGACAGATGTTCCAAACAAAAATTGAACAAAGAAATCATAGATCTCAATAACACAATTGATAATTTAGACTTAACAGACAGATATAGAATATTCCATCCATCAATGAGCAAATACACTTTCTTCTCAGCAGCACATGGATCCTTCTCTAAAATAGACCATATGTTATGTCACAAAGCTGCTCTTAGCAAATACAAAATTATAGAGATAATACCTTGTATTCTATCACATCATAAAGGAATGAAATTAGAAATCAATGACAAAATAAAAAACAGAAACTACTCCAACACCTGGAGATTAAATAATATGCTATTCAATGATGCATGGATAGCAGAAGACATCAGGGGGGAAACAAAAAAAAAATTCTTAGAGGTAAAAGAGAAAAAAGATACAACATATCAAAATATCTGGGACACTATGAAAGCAGCACTAAGAGGAAAATGCATTTCATGGAGCGCATTCAATAAATGAAGATAAAGTCAACAAATAAACAACCTAACATTACAGCTCAGAGCCCTAGGAAAAGAAGAACAGATCAACACCAAATGTAGTAGAAGACAGAAAATAGTAAAAATCATAACTGAGATCAATGAAACTGAAACAAATAAATAATTGAAAAAATTGACAATATAAAAAGGTGGTTCTTTGAAAAAATAAACAAAATTGATAAATCCTTAGCCACACTAACAAAGAGAAGGAGAGAAGAATTCAGTAATTTTAGAAATACTAAAATTTGGGATGAAAAAGGAAATATCATGACAGACACTAGTGAAATACAGAACATAATTAGAAGCTGTTTTTAAAATCTATACTACAACAAACTAGAAAATCTCAAAGACATCAACAAGCTTCTAGAGACATATGATCCACCCAAACTGAATCAGAAGGACATACACAATTTAAATAGATCAATTTCAAGCAAGGAAATAGAGGAAGTCATCAAAAGCCTACAAACAAAGCAAAGTCTGGGACCTGATGGATTCTCAGTGGAGTTCTACAAGACCTTCGAAGAAGAGCTCATTCCAATACTCCTCAAAGTATTTTATGAAATAGAAGTGGAGGGATACTTTCCAAACACATTCTATGAAGCTAATATCACCCTGATACCAAAACTAGATAGGGACACATCCAGGAAAGAAAATCTCAGACCAATATCTCTAATGAACATAGATGCAAAAATTCTTAACAAAATTTTAGCAAATCACATACAAAAGCATATTAAAATTATAGTGCACCATGATCAAGTGGGTTTTATCCCGAGGACGCAAGGTTGATTCAACATCCAGAATTCAATAAATGTAATTAACCATATCAACAGACTTAAAGTTAAGAATCACATGATTCTTTCAATAGATGCAGAAAAAAGCATTTGATAAAATACAGCACCCCTTCATGCTCAAAACACTAGAAAAAATAAGGATAGTAGGAACATTCCTCAACATTGTCAGGATATCTATGCTAAGCCCACAGCCAATATAATTCTAAATGGAGAAAACAGAAAGCATTCCCACTAAAAACTGGAACAAGGCAGGGATGCCCTCTTTCATCAATTTTATTCAACATTGTCCTTAAAACTTTAGCCAAAGCAATTAGACGGAAAAAAGGAATTAGAGGGATATGAATAGGAAAATAAGAAATCAAACTACTCCTATTTGCCAATGACATGATTCTATATTTAGAAGAGGCAAAAAATTCCACCAGAAAACTTCTAGAACTCATAAATGAATTCAGTAAAGTAGCAAGATACAAAATCAGTGCTCATAAATCTAATGCATTTTTATTCATAAGTGATGAATACCCTGAAAGAGAATTTAGGAAAACTATCCCAATCACAATAGCCTAAAAAAAATAAAATACTTGGGAATCAATCTAACAAAATTGGTGAAAGCCCTCTATAATGAGAACTACAGAAGACTAAAGAAAGAAACTAAAGAAAATCTTAGAAGATGGAAAGGTTTCCCATGTTCTTGGATAGGCAGAATTAATATTGTCAAAATGACCATACTACCAAAAGTGCTATACGAATTCAATGCAATTCCAATTAAAATCTCAATGACGTACCTCATAGAAATAGAGTAAGCAATCATGAAATTCATTTGGAAGAATAAGAGACACAGAATAGCTAAAGCAATCCTTAACAGGAAGAGTGAAGCAGCGGGTATCACAATACCAGAACTTCAACTATAATACAGAGCAATAGTAACAAAAACAGCATGGTATTAGCACCAAAACAGACAAGTAGATCAATGGTACAGAATAGAGGACACAGAGACAAACCCAAATAAATACAGTTTTCTCATACTAGACAAAGGTGTCAAAAACATACAATAGAGAAAAGATAGCCTGTTCAACAAATGGTGCTGGGAAAACTAGAAATCCATTTGTAGCAGCATGAAACTAAAACCCTCTCTCTTACCTGCAGAAAACTCAACTCAAAATGAATCAAGGACCTTGGAATCAGTCCAGAGACCCTGCACCTTATAGAAGAAAAAGTATACCCAAATCATCATGTCAGCTTAGGATCAGACTTCCTTAACATGATTCCCAAAGCACAATAAATAAAAGCAGGAATCAGTAATTAGGATAGATTCAAACTAAACAACTTTTTATTAGCAAAGAAAACTATCAGCAATGTGATGAGAGAGCCTACAGAGTGGGAAAAAAATTTGCCACACATACTTCACATACAGCACTAATCTCCATAGTTCTTTATAGAACTCAAAAAACTTTACACAAGAATATGAATAACCAAATCAAAAAATGGGCTAAGGAAATGAGCAGACATTTCAGAGAAGATGTACAAGCAATCAATAGATATATGAAAAAATGTTCAACATCTCTAGTAATAAGAGAAATGCAAATCAAAACTACCCTAAGATTTCATCTCACCCCAATCAGAATGGCAATTATCAAGAATACAAGCAACAATAGGTGTTGGTCAGGATATGGGAAAAAAGGTACTGAATCATACATTACTGGTGGGGTTGCAAATTTGTGCAGCCACTCTGGAAAGAAGTGTGGAGATTACTTACAAATCTTGGAGTGGAACCCCTATTTGACCCAGCTATTGCACTCCTTGGTCTATACCCAAAGGACTTAAAATCAGCCTACTACATTGATGGAGCCACATCAATGTTCATAGCTGCCCCTTTCACAATATCTAGATTGTGGAACTAACCTAGGTGCCCATGAACTGAATTGATTAAGACACTGTGGTATATATACACAATGGAATATTACTCAGCCATAAATAAGAATAAAATTATGGCATTTGAAAGCAAATATATGAAGTTGGAGAATATCATGCTATGTGAGATAAGACAATCCCAAAAATCCAAAGGTTGAATGATCTCTCTGATATTCGGATGATGATACATAATGAGGGGGTGGGATGGAGGCAAGCATGGAGGAAGGATGGATTGTACAGAGGAAAAAGAGGGGTGGGAGGGGTAGGGGAAGGAAAAATAATGGAATAAGACAAACATCATTACCCTATGTAAATGTATGATTACACAAATGGTATGACCCTATTTCATGTACAACCAGAGAAACAAGTTGTACCCCATTTGTTTACAATGAATGAAAATAAATAAATGACTAGTGAATTACAATAAAACTTTTGGAAATTGATTTCTTCTTAAGTTCTGCTTTTCTCCCCAAATTTGGAGAATGTTGCCACAAGGGCTTTCTTGCTAGGACACTTTGGTTATTGGGCCTGAACTGTGCTAGTAATAGGCTGAATGAAAACCACCTTGAAGGCAGAACAGAAGCAGTTCAGCTAGTACTTCCAACTTCCAGGCACACACTTTGTTCTCAAAGTAAACATGGTCCTTTGTATCTGGTTGAAGTAGCATGAATCTTAAGCACTTTCTAGCAACTGAAGAAGCATTTTAATTTCATAACTATTTTACCATGGGTAACAGGCAGATCACTGCAAACTGGCACATGCAGCTGAAGAGAGTTTTATTCAAAAGAATCACAAATGTGTTTCAGTGAATTTTTGGTCAGTTGATCTATTCAGCAGCCCCATGTTACTCCCAACACTTGGTGATCCTAGCAAAAAAGGAACTGTAGCCCGCAGTCTTTGTATACTGGGCTTGCACTGTGCTGAGAAAATACTGCCTGAATACAGTCTATGGTTGCAGAACAGAAACAGTTTCAAGGAGAGTTTCAGTTCCCACTGTGAACCTTTTGCTACTGTGAAACATAAGAAATTTGTAGCACTCGCAGAAAAGGTGTCAATTCATAATGTTAGCTCCATTGGTTACTGGCAGTTCATTGGCTCTTTCCATTGCCATAATTTTCTGTATATTTCAATAATTTCCATTACATTGCAAACACTTTATCAACTGCACTTCTGTTACTTTTCCCTTGGGTTTTGAATAGAAATATGATAGGTCTTAGGTAGCATACTTACATTTGTTCCCCAAGTTAGAATAAGTAACTGCTATGAAGGTCAATTCTCCAAAGTCCAAATGAATATGAAAATGCAAACTCTCTATGAAAACACTCTAGCAATAATTATCCCTGCTTACTAATGGCACTGACACTTCAAAATGGTAAATTTGCATCAAAAGTCTGAAAATTTGATCTACTTCATGGTATTTCAAACAGGGACAACCCCAATGTGCACAATGAAGAACTAAGTTCCTGGACATTGAAACTGCATGCAGAAATGATTTCACATATCCTCTTCCTAGCTGGTCTCAGCAAGAAAATTCTAAGCACATCTCAGACCCTGTAAAAGAGTCTCCTGGGAAGAATTAGAATTTGAATGTACTGCTGAAGTGTGAATAAAATCTTGCAAAGTACCCTCTGGGTGAACTTTGGAAGAGCTAGAGCAACTTGTTGAGTAGCTGCCCTCCTATACACTACTTTCCTTCAGTCATTTTGACTAGGAAAATGAAAGTTCTTAAAAACACTTGTACCTAGGTGCACCAAGTTAGAAGAACTGCCACTGTTAAGAAGGTCAGTAACCCAAAGTCTCAATGAAATTGGAATGTCAAACTTTCTCATAAAATTGGGAATTAGAATTGGGAAGTCCTGCTTGCTGCAAACTTCAATTTAACCAAAGTTAGGGATGCTTCACAAGTGAAAACTTGCCTGTGAACTTTGATAATCAATCATTCTTCAGGTTAGTTCAAACAGGGACAACCCAACCATTCACATTGAGAACTAAGTTCCTACAACTTGAAACTACTTTCACAAATGGTTTTTGTTCTGCTCTTCCTCGCTGTAATCAGCCAGCACATTCAGAGCACAGTTCTGACCCAGTATTCAGAGTCCCCGGGAATAATTGGAACATTCTACTGAATTGTGTGTATACTCCTGAGAGCACCTCTCAGCATCAACTTTGGAAATGCTACTGCCACTTCTTTAGCAGCTGTGCTTCTCTGTACTGCTTTTCCATCTACTACGATGGTAAAAGTCTAAACTTGCCACACACTCCCTATTCCTCAGCCATTAAGTAATCTAATGCCAAACTAATGCTAAGCTACAGAAGCAATAATGCTTCATGCTAGATCCACTAGAAAAAAACACCCATGTGCTCACTGAGAACAAGTTACATCTTGCAATTGTAGCTGCAGGTAAGAACTACTGCAGTTCTGCATTTCCTAGCTTTTCTCAGAAACAATGAGAACACAGTTCTGACCCAGTAAACATGGGCCCCTAGGAAGACAGCATTAGTAAACACACACACAAACTTGAAGAAGCTAACTGTGACTGCTGAGAACATCAATTCATCTAAGTTCCATTGAAATCTAATTGCAAATTTTTTCAGAAAATTCCTTTGAGGAATTAAAGTGAAAAGACCCATTACTAATGGCACAGACATTTCAGAAGTGAAATGTTTGCAGGTTCTGAGAGCAGTAATGGTTCATACTACTTCAACCAGTGAATAACTGCAATGTGCTCACTAAGAACTAAGTTAGCTGCTTGGGCAAGCTGTTCCAGTTCTGCAATACAAGTTGTTCTCAAAAAGCATATTCAGAGTAGTTAAGACCCAATATCCATAGTCTGCTACCAGGAGAGGCCTTGTACCTGGGATCACCATATTTGAAGAATAAAGTGGAACTGTGGAGAAGATGAATTCCACAAAAATTTAGTGAAATTCATCTGTAATGCTCTTTCAAAAACTCACTTGAAGCGCAGTTGCCCCCTTTCAACCAACTGCATTTTACCAATGGCAAAGATTCTTCAACTTGAAACAATGCCTGCAATCTCTAAGAAGATAACTTCTTATGGTTCATGCAAATAAAACCAGAGGCAAACCACAATGTGCTCACTAAGAATAAAGATATTTCCTACAATTGAAATTACTTGCACAAACTGTTTCTGTTCTGCACTTCCAAGTCCATTCTCACTAAGCACACTCAGATCAGAGTATAGGCCCAAAATACAAAGTCTGCTAGAAAAGAGCTCTTGTACCTAGGATCACCAACTTAGAGTAGAGAAGTTGGAATACTGAATAGATATATTCTGCCAATATTCCCTGAAATTCATCTATGACACTTTTTCTGAAAACTCACCTGAATTGCAAGTGCCTGCTTGAAATGAACAGCCTTTTACTAATGGCACAGACAGTTCCAAGTGTCACTGGGACTGCAAGCTCTGAGAAGCAGTTATGCTTGATGCTTGTTCAACCAGGGAGAAACCCCAGTGTGCTCACTGAATACAGTTATTTCCTGCACATTAAAGCTCCTGGCATAAACTGCTTCCATTCTGAAATTCCAAACAGATCTCAGAAATGATATTCAGAGCAGAGATCAGACTCAATATACAATGTCTACCTAAAAGAGAGCCCTTGTTCTTATATTACCAACTTTGAGGAAGAAAGTGATACCTTGGACCAGATGAATTCTCCAAAGATTCATTAAAATACACCTGTCAACCTTTTTTTTAAATTGCAATTGAATTGCAGGTGCCCACTTGCAATGAACTACTATTTATCAATTGACCAGATGATGCAAAATGAACCTGTACCTGCAAGCTCAGAAAAGCAGTTATACTTCATGCTACTTCATCCAGGGGCAAACCTCAATGTGCTCACTGAGGACATAGTTCCTGCAAGTAGAAACTGCTTGCACAAATTGCTTTAGTTCTGCAATGCTAAGCTTTTCTCAGCCATCACACTTGGAGCACAGTTCAGACCCACTATACTTCTAACAAGAGAACCCTTGCACATAGGATCACCAACTTTGAGGGGAAAAGTAGTTTGGCTGAGAAGATCAATTCCTCAAAGTTTGATTGAAATCCATGAGTCAAATTGTTTCAAAAACTCACTTGAATTGCAGATGCCTGCTTAAAACAAACTGCTATTTACCAATTGCACAGATGCTTCAAAATGAAACTGTCCTTGCAAGCTCTGAAAAGCAGTTATGCTTCATGCTATTTCAACCAGGGAGAAAGCCCACAAAGGTCATTAACAACAAAGTTATTTCCTCAATGTTGAAGCTGTTTTCGCAATGTGCTCTAGTTCTTCACTTCCAAGCAGTTCTCAGGAAGGATATTAGAGCAGAGATCAAACCCAATATACAGTCTGCAAGCATGAAAGCCCTTGCACCTAGGATCTTCAAATTTAACAAGAAAGTAGTAATTCTGAGGAGATCCTTTCCCTGAGGTTCCCTTCATATCCATCAGTCAATTTTTTTTATAAAACTCACATTATAGGCAGGTGCCCACTTGCTACTAGCTGCCCTTTAACAATATCAAAGATGATTTAAAGTGAAACTGTGGCTTCAAGCTCTAAGAACTTCTTATGAGTTATGTTAATTCATCCAAAAACAAATCCCATTAAGCTCACTGAGAAGAAGTTTATTTCCTGCAAGTTGAACCTAATTGCAAAACTGCTTTAGTTGGGCACTTCCAAGGTCTTCTCATCATATTGGGTTAGAGCACAGTTATAACCAAATATATAAATTCTGCTATCAAAAGAGCCCTTGTACCTACATAGGATCACAAATTTTGAGGAAGATAATGGGACCATTCAGGAGACCTATTTGATAAAGGTCATTGAAAATCATCTGTCAAACTTAAAAAAAAACCAACCTGAAATGCAGATGCCCATTTGAAATGAACTGTCATTTACCTACAGCACAGACACTTAAAAGTGAAAACTCACTTGAGATGCAGGTACCTACTTGCAACAAACTGTCTTTATCAGTGTTACAGGTGCTTCAATGTGAAACTATGCCCACAACCTCTGAGAAGTTGTTTTATTTTCTGCCAGTTCAACCAGTGACAAAACCCAATGTGCATAGTTAATTCCTACAAGTGAAAGCTGCATGCACAAAATGCTTCAGTTCTTCACTTCCAAACTGTTCTCAGCAAGCACATTTTGAAAGTTTTGACCCAAAATACAGTGTGGTAGCAAGACAGCATTTGTACCTAAAATCACCAAAACTGAGGAAGAAAATGAGAATGCTGAGACAATCAATTAATCTTAATTTCATGGAAATCCATCTGTCAAACATTTTCCAGAAAACTCACTTGAATTTCAGGAGCACTCTTGCAATAACCTGCTTTATAAAAATGGCAAAGGCATATCAAAGTGAAATTGAGCCTATAAGCTCTGAGAAGTGGTTATGTGTAAGGTTAGTTCAACCAGGAACCACCAAAAGGTGTTTGAAAACAAAGTTAATTCATGAAAGTTGAAGCCGCTTACATGAACTGCTTAAGTTCTGCACATCCAAGATGTTCTAAACATTAGAGCCCAGTTCAGGCCCAATATACAAAATCTGCTCCAAAGACAGCCTTTGTACTTAGCAACTCCAACTTTAAGGAGGAAAGTGGGACTGCTGGTAAGATCACATCAGCAATGATTGATTGAAATCCATCTGTCAAATCTTTTCAAAAAAGTCCCATGGGTGCTGTTCCCTGCTTGCAACATACTGCCCTTCACCAAAAGCACAGAGGCTTCAAAGTGAAACCATGGTTGCAAATTGTGAGGAGTGTTAATGCTTCATACTATTTCAACCAGGGACAAATCCCAATGTGTTCATTGAGAACAAAGTTTGTGCAATTTAAAGCTGCTTGAACAAACTGCTTTGATTCTACACTTCCAAGTTGTTCTTAGCAAGCACTTTCAGAGCACAATCCATATACAAAGTCTGCTATAAAGACAGTCCTTGTACCCAGGATCACCAACACTGCAGATGGCAGTGGAACTCTTGAGAAAATCAAGTCCTCAATGATTCATTGAAATCTGTGTGTCAAATTTATTCACAATATTCACTTAAAATGCAAGCGTCCAGTTTCAATGAATGTTGATTCACAAATGGCACAGTAAATACCAAGTGAAACTGACTGTAAGCTCAGAAGTAGTTATGCTTAATGCAAGTTCAACAAGGGACAAAACCTAATGTACTCACTGAGAACTGAGTTCCTGTAGTCGAAGCTGCTTGCACAAACTGCTTCATTTCTGCACTTTCAAACTGCTCTCAGCAAACACATTCAGTCCCAAAACACATAGGGTGATAGAAAAAGAGCCTCTTGGAGCTAAGATCACCAAATTTTAGGAGGAAATTGGGGATGCTGAGGCTATCAATTACCCATAGTTTCCTGGAAATCCATTTTTGTAACTTTTGCAAAGGTTCCTGCTCAGAACAAACTGATTATCAATGGCTTCAAATTGAAATCCTGCCTGAAAGCTCTGAGAAGTTTTCCTTGCTTCATACTAGTTCAAAGAGAGACAACCCCAAACTCTTCATTGAGAAGCAACTGAGTTCCTGCAATTTGAAGCTACCTGAACAAATGGCTTCAGTTCTGCACTTTCAGTTCTCAGCACATTCATAGCATGGTTAAGGATCAATGTAAAACACTGCTAGCAAGAGGGCCCTGTTGTTACAATCACCAAATTTAATGAGACCACTGCTGGGGAGACCAATTCACCAAAGTTTCTTGGAAAACCACCTCTCAAACTTTTCCACTAAAATCACTTGAAGTGAAATTGCCCACTTGTAAAGTGCTGTCATTTCCCAATTTTACTGAATTTTCAATTTGAAACTAGTTTGCAAGGTCAGAAAAGCCATTCTGCTTAATGTTAATTCAACCAAGGACAAACCCCCAGGTGCTGAGAACCTATTGAGTTCTTACAAGTTGAAGCTGCCTGCATAATCTTCTTCAGTTCTGACTTTGCAAACTGTTCTCCATCAGCATATTTAGAGCACAGTTCAGGCCCAGTACAAAACACTGCTAGTAAGAGAGCCCTTATAGCTAGTATTACCAAATTTGAGGAGGAAAAGAGAACTATGGACCAGATAAATTCCTCAATGTTTCATTGAAATCCAGTCATGAAATCTGTTCAGAAAACCAAGTCCTGAGAGGAATTTGTGCTTCATGTTAGTTCAACAAGAGACAAACCACAATGTTCTCATTGAGAACAAAGTGAGTTACCATAAGTGGAGGCTGCTTGCCCAAACTTCTGTCCTGCACCTGCAACAGGTTCTCAGCTACTACATTCAGAGAACAATTCAGACCCAATATACAAAGTAGCTAGAAAATATCAGAAATATTGGGGAGGAAAGTGGAACTTCTCAGAGGAAAAATCCCCAAAGTTTCATTGAAATTCATTTCATTGAAATTCATTTTCATTTTCTGAAACTTTTTCAGAAAACTCACTTCAACTGCAGTTGCCCCTTTGCAATGGCCTGAAATTTACAAATGGCACAAATCTGTCAAATTGAAACCCTTTCTGAAAGTGCTGAGAGGAACTTAATTTCATGCTAGTTCAACCAGAGACAAACCACAGTGTTCTCACTAAAATGAAAGTGAGTTCATGCACATTGAAGCTTCTTGTTCATACTTCTTCTGTTATGCACTTCAAAGCTGTTCTCAGCACATACAAAACACATTTCAGGCCTAATAAATACATAAACAATAATAGCCAGCCTTTGTACCTAGGATAACCAATTTTAGTGAGATAATTTGGACTGCTGAGAGGATAATTCCCCCAAATTTCACTAAAATCCATATACAAACTTTTTTGAAAACTCATTTCAAAATCAGCTGTTTTCAGCTGGAAAAAAAACCCAATTCAAGGCCCATCTATAAAATTGGTTAGTGAGAGCATTTTTCCTAGAATCACCAATTTTGGGTAAGGATGTGTGACTGCAGAGCAGATCAATTCTCCAAAGTTTCATTAAAATCCATTCGTGAGAGTGTTTCATAAAACTTACTTCAATGGGCAGATGGAAACCAGAGACCACACCCACCTTCTCCCCACCACAGATGAACCTCAGCATGCCTGCTTGCACCCAATGCAGTCTCAGCACACCCACACTGCAGCTCCCAAGCTTCTTTGGAAGCAGGTGCAAACATTTTGAATTATTCCTGAGGGTGTGGCCAACTTCATTGGAGGGGTAGCTCCCTTCCTGAGACACCTACAGGAAACTGGAGACCCTTTGACAGGTATCACACTTGCATCAAGATACTGAGGACTGGGAGGATTGAGTGGTGTATGACTGTTAACCAAAGTTTTTTTTTTTTTATTTATCAATGTTTTATTTCTTCTTTATTCTCTCACTCTATTTTCCTCTTATTTACCTGTTCCCTTGGAGTCTCCTTCTCCCTTTTCTCATACTAAAGACCAACTTCTTTTGACCTTGCTCTCACTCTTTCCTTTATCATGTACCTCTATATAATAACTTCTTTTTCCATTAAGAGTTACATCCTGCACCCTTCCCCATCCTCTCTGTTCACTACTAGAAATATTGTGGATAATAATCAAAATAATCCCGTTATTGCAATAATGGTAAAGACTTTATGAGGGTTATGTGGTTTAGGGCTGCATATCATTTGTATTGGGTGCTGCTGATATTGATCTCCCCCTCAAAGTAGAGGTACTGGAAATCTGAAGGATCACCATAAGCCTGAAAGGGGAATCTACAGTACCTCAGATCTTCACTGCTAGAGGGGAACATACAGAAACAATTTGAAAAAACAGGGGAAGAAAATGTCCCTAACAAACCAAGATGGCATTGTAATAGAATTCAATAAAAGCATGGCAGTAGAAATAACAAAAAGGAGTTTTATAATCTGCATAATTAAGATGATCCATGATATAAAAGATGAGATAAGAGAGCAATTGCAGGCAATGCATGATCACTAAAACAAACAGTTAAAAGAGCAAATGCAGGAAGCAAAAGAGCACTTCAATAAAGAGATAGTGATTCTAAAAAAAAAAAAAAAAACAAAACCCAACAGAAATACTTGAAATGAAAGAAACAATACACCAAATTAAAAAGTCAATAGAAAGCATCATCAACAGAATAAGTCTCATGGAAGACAGAATCTCAGAAAATGAAGACAAAATATTTAATCTTGAAAATAAATTTGAACAAACTGAGAAGATGGTAAGAAATCATGAATGGAATCTCTAAAAATTATGGGATATCATGAAAAGACCAAATTTAAGAATTACTGGAATTGAGGAAGGCACAGAGATACAAAGCAAAAGAATGAACCACCTGTTCAATGAAATAATATCAGAATATTTTCCAAACCGGAAAAATGAAATGGAAAATCAAATACGAGAGTCTTACAGAACAACAAATTCACAAAATTAAAACAGATCTACACTAAAGTACATTATAATGAAAATACCTTACATTTAAAATAAAGATAGGATTTTAAAGGTTGTGAGAGAAAAGCATCAGTTTACTTATAAGGGGAAATCAATACAGATATCAGCAGATTTCTCAGCCCTGACCCTAAAAGCAAGAAGGTCCTGTAATGATATATTTCAAGCTCTGAAAGAACATGGATGCCAACCAAGAATCCTATACCCAGCAAAACTAACATACAAATTTGATGATAAAATAAGATCTTTCCATGATAAACTAAAGTTAAAAGAATTTACAGAGGGAAAGATTGCACTAGAGAACATTCTCAGCAAAATATTTCGAGAAGAGACAGTGAAAATCAAGTCAAAAAGGGAGGAAAAACACTAAAGGAAAAGTCAAAGTAGAAATCAAGTCAAGTTAAAAGATAAAAATAAGTCAAATTGACAGGAAATACAAATCATATCAAAATAATAACCCTGAATGTTAATGGACTAAAGACATAGACTGGTTGATTGGATTAAAAAGAAAGACCCCAAAAATATTCTACCTTCAAGAGACTCATCTCATAGGAAAAGACATCCACAAACTAAAGGTGAAAGGATGGGGAAAATATACCATGCACATGGACTCAGAGAAAAGCAGGGCTCTCCATCCTTACATCAGATAAAGTGGACTTTCAACCTAAGTTAGTCAGAAGGGATAAAGAAGGACATTTCATGCTGCTCCAGGGAAACATAAACCAATAAGATATAAAGATTTTGAATATTTATGCTCCCAAGAATGGAGCATCTATGTACATCAAACAAAACCTACTCAATATTAAGAATGAAATAGACCAACAAACAATAATAGTGGAGGACTTTAACACACCACTGTCACCACTGGATAGAACCTCCAAACAAATCTGAACAAAGAAATTATAAGACTAAATAATACAGTCAATGATATACACTTAATGAATATTTACAGTGCATTTCATCCACCTTGAGCAAATATACTTTCTTCTCAGCAGCCCATGGATCCTTCTCCAAAATAGACCATATGCTATGCTACAAAGAAGCGATTAGTAACTACAAAAAAATAGATACACTACAAGTATCCTATCAGACCATAGAGGAATGCAATTAGAAATCAATGATACAAGAGAAAACAAAACCTACTCCTACACCTGGATACTAAATTTTATGCTATTGAAAGATGCAATGATAACAGAAGACATCAGGGGGGAAATAACAAAAAAATCTTAGTGGCAAATGAGAACAATGTCACAACATATCAAAATCTCTGGGACACTCTGAATGCAGTACTAAGATTAAAGTTCATTGCATTGAGCTCATACATTAAAAAAATTAAAAGTCAACAACTAAATGACCTAACAATACATCTCAAAGTCCTAGAAAAAGAACAGATCAACACCAAAAATAGTAGAAGACAGGAAATCATTAAAATCAGACCTGAAATCAATGAAATTGAAACAAGAGAAATGATTTAAAAAATTGACAAAACAAAAAGTTGGTTCTTTGAAAAAGTAAACAAAATTGATAAACCCTTAGTCACAATAAGGAATAGAAGGAGAACAAAAATTCAAATTACTAGAATTTGTGATGAAAAAGGAAAGATCACAATAGACAGCATTGAAATACATAACAAAATTAAAAGCTATTTTGAAAATCTATAATCCAAAAAGTAAAAATATCGAAGACATTGACAAATTTTTAGAGACATATGATCCTCCCAAACTGAATCAGGAAGATGTTCACAATTTAAACAGATCAATTTCAGGCACCAAAATAGAAGAAGCCATTAAAAACCTATCAATGAAGTCAAGCCCAGGAACAGATGGATTCTCCACCAAATTCACAACACCTTTAAAGAAGAACTAATATCAATACTCTGCAAAGTATTTCAGGAAATAGAAAAACAGGAAACCTTCCAAACTCACTCTACAAAACTAGTAGCATACTAACATCAAAACCAAACAAAGACTCATCCTGGAAAGAAAATTTTAGACCAATATCTGATGAATATAGATGCAAAAATCCTTAACAGAATTCTGACAAATCATATTAAAAAGGTAGTGCCCCATGTTCAAGTTGGGTTTATCTCAGAGATGCAAGGTTGGTTCAGCATCTGGAAAACAAAATATGTAATTCATCACATTTATAGACTTAAAGTTAAGAATCATGATTATTTCAATAGAAGCTGAGAAAGCATTTGATAAAATACACCAACCCTTCATGCTTAAAACACTAGAATAAATAGGAATACTAGGAACATACCTCAACATTGTAAGGGCTATCTATGCTTAGCCCATGGCCAACATCATTCTAAAAAGAGAAAGACTGAAAACATTCCCTTTATCACCACTTGTATTCAACATTGTCTTTGAAACACTAGCCAGAGCAATTAGACAGACCAAAGAAATTAAAGGATATAAATAGGAAAAGAAAAACTCAAGCTGTCACAGTTTCCCAATGACATGATTCTATATTTAGAGGATCCAAAAACTCTATAAGAAAACTTCTAGGACTAACAAATGAATTCAGCAAAGTAGCATGATATAAAATCAATACACATAGATCTGATGCTTTTCTATTCATATGTGATGAATCCTCTGAAAGAGAAATTAGGAAAACCACTCCAGTCACAACAGCCTCAAAAAAATAAATTAAAATAAAATACTTGGGAATCAATCTAACAAAAAGAGGTGAAAGACCTCTACAATTAAAACTACAAAACACTAAAGAAAGAAATTTAAGAAAACCATAGAAGATGGAAAGATCCCCCATGTTCTGAGGCAAGTGGAAATAATATTGTCAAAACGGCCATTCTACCAAAGGTGCTATACAGATTCAATGCAATTCCAATTAAAATCCTAATCACATTCCTCATAGAAATAGAGAAAGCAATCATGAACTTCATCTGGAAGCATAAGAGACCTCCAATAGCCAAAACAATCCTGAGCAGAAAAGTGATGCAGGAGGTATCACAATATCAGACCTTCAACTATACTACAGGGCAATAGTAACAAGAATGGCATGATATTGGCACCAAAATAGCCAAGCAGACCAATGGTACAGAAAAGAAGACACAGAGGCAAACCCACATAAATACATTCATCTCATACTAGACAAAGGAGTCAAAAACATCATACAATGGAGAAAAGACAGTCTGTTCAACAAATGGTGATGAGAAAACTGGAAATTCATATGCAGTAAAATGAAATTTAACCCCTATCTCTCACCCAGCACAAAACTCAACTCAAAATGGATCAAGGACTTAGGAATTAGACCAGAGATCCTGTTCCAAATAGAAGACAATGTAGGCTTGAATCTTCATCATGTTGGCTTAGGATCAAACTTCCTTAACAAGACTCCCAAAGGACAAGAAATCAAACAAAGAATCAATAAATGGGATGGGCTCAAACTAAAAAGCTTTTTCTCAGCAAAGGATACAATCAATAATGTGAAAAGAGAGCCTACAGAGTAGGGGAAAATCTTTTCCCCACACACTTCAGAGCACTTATCTCCAAAATACATAAAGGACTTACAAACTTTACACCAAAAATACAAAGAACCTGGTCAATAAATGGGCCAAAGAACTGTAAAGACATTTTACAGAAGACATACAGGCAATTAATAAATATATGAAAAAGTATTCAATATGTCTATTAATTAGAGAAATGCAAATGAAAACAAGTAAGATTTCATCATACTCCAATTAGAATGGCTATTATCTAGAACACAAACAATAATAGACCTTGGTGTGGAAGTGGGGAAAATGTCACGCTTTTACATTGCTGGTGGAGTTGCAAATTAGTAGACCCACTCTGAAAAGCTGTGTGGAGAATCATCAGAAAACTTGGAATGAACTCAACTTTTGATCCAGTTATCCCACTCCTGAGTTTGTACCCAAAGGATTTAAATTATCCTACTACAGTAATGTACTCACCTCAATTTTTATAGCAGCACTATTCACAATAGCTATATTGTGGAACCAATCTAGATGTCCTTCAACAGATGAATGAAAAAAGAAATGGTGGTATATTTACAGAATGGAAAAATAAAGAATAATAATATTATGGCATTTGAAGATACATCAATAAAATTGGAGAATATTATGCTAAGTGCAATAAACCAATCCCAAAAAACCAAAGGCAGAATGTTTTAGGATCAAACTAATGGATGATGATATATAACGGGGGTGGGGAGTGACAGAATAATGGAGGATCTTTAGATTACATACAGGCAAATGAGAGGGAGTGCAAGTGTATGAAAATTGGTGAAATGAGACAGACATCATTACCCTATGTACATGTATGAGTACATGAATGGTGTGAATCCACATCATGCACAACCATGGAAATGAAAAGATGGGATCATTTGTGTACAATGAATCAAAATGAACTCTGCAATAATAAAAAAATATTAAAACTCACTTCAATGGAATCACCCACTGCAGCAAACTATTGTATAACAATGGCAAAAATGATTCATACTGTTTTTTTTTTTTTTTAGGTAGAAAAATATTTATTAAGCTCTTTAATAAATTATGTGTACATGGCTTTTAGAAAAGGTAGCCTTTTGCAATTAACATATATCTTTAGATACATTGAAGTTTTTTTAGACTGTACCTTTAAATTGTCATCTTTTTCCCAAAAACTAGAGGTTTACAACTCTTGTATATAGTAAAGCAGCTTACTTCTTATTGTTAAGCACCTCGGAGATGAGGAAAAAAGAGTTCAAGATGGACAAATTTCAGGCAAAATTCCAAAAAAAATTCAAAAGTAAAAATTTAAAAACTTGATTCCCCGTTTATTCTTATTTATTTTTATATTCAGATATTATATATTGTAAATATCTCTGAAACTTTCTTTTAATGCTTTACTTGTCATCAGTATAATTGGAAAATCTGAATATTGTGCAATGCAGCATGTAGCTGGTATCTTTTCTAGAGACACATTTCAAGTATTTTGGCAAACAGTAATAAAGTATATCAATGCCACATATGTTAAAACTGCATGCTTTATTGAGTCTCTTTCTTTCATCCCTTTGATCTGCCTTTTATCCAAGAACATCATTCCCCAGGAGATCCAAGTTCCTCTAGTTGTTTTCTTTGTGTTGTTTCTAGTTCTTCCAGTCTTTTGCAAAGTAGAGAGAGTTCCCTTTGATGCTGTTCCTCCTGCATATGTGGAGGAAAGGACAGTTCCATGCCTGGAACCATGGCTGATGACTGCATGCGAACAGGATTGACAGATGCTGTTGGAGGCATGTTAGGAACCAAAATTAGACTTCGAAATTCATTATGTCGTCTCTGTATATCCTTTAGTCTTTTTTGAAGCCTTGTATATTCTTCAAATGGAACATTTTGTCTATTTAACACTTGATTTTCTGTCTCCAATTCTTCTTTCTTTGCCTCCAAGACTTCTCCTTTCTCTTGCAATCTCTTCAATTTGTTTTCATGAAGAGATTTTCTCTTTTTCTTAGCAATGGCAGCACACTGTAGTTTCTCTTTAGCTTGATTATACTTTTCTTCTCTGTCTGTGATATGTTCATGAAGCTTATGCTTTTCTTCCAACCACTGTGTTTGTTTTTCTTCCAATGTCTTTTCAACTTCCAGTTGTGCTTTTTCAGCTTGGCTTCTTAAATTTCGGCATTCTTGTTTTAATCTCTCCACCATTTCCTTCAGCATTTGGTTTGAATTCAGCAAGTCATTTTCTGACTGCGCCAGTGAGGTCACCTGGATCTGCAAACTACTGATTTGCTGTTTCAGATCAGAATTTTCACTTTTTTCTTTCTCTGCATTTTCAATATTCACAATTTGTTGTTGAAGTTTTAACCTGATACTCTGCAGTTCCCTCTGGCTGATTCTTCTGCCATCTGTGATGCCCGCAATTTCTCTTCACACTGATCCTTTTCAGATTGCCTCCAGACATCATGTTCCACTTTCATTTTCTCCAAATCTGCTAATCTGTTCTCAAGTTCTAGCTTTTCACCTTGTAATACCACAAGTTTTTGATAACCTTCCTCCTTGGCAGCTTGTACTTTATGTATTAACTCACGATCCTTTTCAGCTAACAGCACTTTGTGGTATTCAACCACTGATTTGAGGATTTCATTGTCTGACTGTAATCTTTACTGGTCAATGTATTTATTTCTCGGTCAGCTTTATGCAATATACTGGTTAAACAAGTATTTTGTTCATTGCTTGATTGTAGTTCTTTTTCCAAACGTTAAGCCTGTAGCTTAGCTGACTGTTTTTCAGCCTCCAGGGACCTAACTGTAGCCTGCATCTCAGCCAACTGTCGCACCTGTATTCTTTGGACATTTTCTATCTGAGCACCAGAATTCTCTTTTTCAGCCTGTAATTCTGCTACTTCAGTCTCTAAACCTTTTAATTTCTGAGACAAATGGACTTTTTCTCGTACAAGTTGCTCCACTCGTTTGCTGTCTCTTGTGAGATCAACACTAAACAGCTGGTTATGTAGTTCTTCTTTATCATTCTCCAGTCTTGCAATCTCTGATTCATATTTTATTTTTTCTTCTTCTGAAATGCGTGCAAACTCTCCTTTCTGGTGTTCAAATTCTGACTTGAGAAATGTATGTTCATAGCGAAGCTTATTATATTCAGCTCTATACTTCTCCACTTCTTCATTCAGATTCCATAAATGTTCTCTCATTGGAGTTTCTAATTCTCGTTGTATTTGGGCTCTTAACAATTCCAATTTTTGTGGAGTTAATACCTGCAGTTTTATTTCTTCTAAGTCTTTAGTTTTCTCTACTAGTTCCCTTTTTAGCTCTTCAAGCAGCAGCTGGAATTTTTCCTGGTTCATTTCATTTTCATTTAACAGGCGCTTGAGTTCATTTTGTGACTTTATGTACTCACCCCGCAATCTTGTGTGTTCGGCTTTGAGAGTCTAATAATTAGTTTTATGATGGTCACATCGTAACCTTTCATCAATTAGCAATTTTTGGAACTCAGATTCAGAATTTAGTCCACTGTCTCCACCAGGTGGAAAAATGTTAGGAAAAGTGTCCATATTGGTAACTAAGCTGATAATCATGTAAAAAAAGTTGTGGCTTTCTTATTGTTTTAGTTCTTTTTTTCAGGAGTATTTCCCACTTCTTTCTTTTTAAGACAGAATCTCAGGAAACCAAATTATACCATTCTCCCACATGGTCCTTGCAACGTGCACGCAGAAAACAACCGTGATGGGTGTTCTGGCCACATCCACCCAGGGAGAACACCTCCACAGCTCCAATCACCGGCACCCACTCAACTCTGCTCGTGGAGGCATTGGTGTTGAGAGATAAGGTCCCACGGCAGGGGTGTCCACCCAGCCTGCCAGGTCTGGCGAGGTCCGAGCGGCCGCTCGCGCCGCAGGCTGCAGTACTGGAGTAGGAGGGCCAAGAGGGACCCTCAGGCTCTGGACCCTGGGGAAATATGAGGTGTCCCGAGAGAGCTCCGAGAATGGAGAGGGCAGCCCCGAAGAGGCCCCGCTCCTCCTCGGTGGTCAGGACCCCTCAAGGATGCCGGACCGGTCCAGCGCCGTCACGCGGAGGACGCGCCCCTGTTTTTTTTCTTAAAGCACAGAAAAGTGCTTTTTATTTTCTTGCCATTTCAAGCAGAGAAAAACCACAAGATTTCAAATTTCAGGTTTGGGATATTTCTTTTTTTTTACTTTAAATTATTTTATTTCACCAATTATATTGCATGAATAATTATTATGCTGGAAGCTGGTGTATATTTTTAAAGAGTTCTGGAATATTATTCTTGACATTTCACAGTTTTAAGTTTTTTACAGACTGCATTTTGATTCATTGTACAAAAATGGGGCACATCATTTCGTTTCTTTGGTTATATGCGATATTTTCTAACATTATTTCATTGAACAGGTTGTTCATTCCTTTGCTTTGTATCTCTGTGCCTTCCTCAATCCCAGTAATTCTTAAATTTGTTCCTTTCATGATATTCCATAATTCTTGGAGATTCTGTTCATGATTTCTTACCATCTTCTCAGTTTGTTCAAATTTATTTTCAAGATTAAATATTTTGTCTTCATTTTCTGAGATTCTGTCTTCCATGAGACTTATTCTGTTGGTAATGCTTTCTATTGACTTTTTAATTTGGTTTATTGTTTCTTGCATTTCAAGTATTTCCGTTTCTTTTTTTTTTTTAAATCACTATCTTTTTATTGAAGTGCTCTTTTGCTTCCTGCATTTGCTCTTTTAACTGTTTGTTTTAGTGATCATGCATTGCCTGCATTTGCTCTCTTATCTCATCTTTCGCATCATGGATCATTTTAATTATGCAGATTCTAAAGTCTTTTTTGTCATTTCTACTTCTATGCTTTCACTGGATTTTATTACAATGCCTTCTTGGTTTGTTAGGGACACTTTCTTCCCCTGTTTTTTCATATTGTTTCTGTATGTTCCCCTCTAGCAATGAAGATACAAGGTTAAAGTTCCCCCCTGCATGATTATTCTGACTTTGTAGATTACTAGTACCTCTCCTTTGAAGAGGAGATCAATTTTAGCAGTAACAAATACAAAGAAAATGCTGCCCTGAACCAGATAGCCCCTATAATGACTTCAACATTTTTTAATTTACAGGATGATTTTGATTACTATCTACAGTATTTCTTGTGGAGAATGAAGAGGATGGGGAAGGGTGCAGGATGTAATTGAATAAATAGAGGTACCTGTCAAAGGCATCCAGTTACCTGTAGGTGTATCAGCAAGGGAGCCACCCCTCTAATGATGGTGGCCATGCCCTCAGGTATAATTCAAAATGTCTGCACCAGCCTCCAAAGAAGCTTGGGAGCTGCATCATGGGCACACCAAGTCAGTTTGGTGGTGGGGGGATGGTAGGTGTGGGTTCCAGTGTCCATCTTATACCTCAATTTTGATCAAAATGATTCTCCAAGTGATGAGGGACCAAAAGAACTCATGTGTCAATTCCTTTTAAAACATTAATGGAGTTAAAATATGCATGCTTTATGTATGGAGCAAAGACACCATTCATACTAAACCTCTTACAATCAATAAGTAATGATGCCCTTCCACCTAATTATTGGATCCTTCTATCTAGCTCCTGCCTTTCAGAAGGCAAGTATTTAACATGAAAATATGAGTGGTTAGAATATTTTTCAGATCAGGCAGAACTTAATAAATTGAATAGAGTTCAGATTACCTTATGTATGCTCACCGGTTCAGGACGATTTGCTTATTTGGGACAAAAATTGACTTATGATTTGCAAACATATACTCACATAAGTGTATATGCACAAAGAGCATGGATAGAATTACCTCCCAAGGGAGAGAAAATTCTTGACCCCAGCCCAAATCAGCAGGGGCCAGAGTAAAATTTCCAGACTTTGAGGCAAATAACCTGCACAGTGTTGCTTGAAGGATTTGGAGATACTCCTTCCCTGTTTATAAAAATTCTAGCTAAGGACTTAACAAAATTCATAGATAAAACATTTGTAATTTTTCTCCAATACATAGATGAGATCCTTTATCTGCTACAACAAAAGAAAAATATCAAGGTGATTACAGAGGCTTCCTAAGTATAACTGGATACTTCAGGCCTTGGATTCTGGGTACATAGAATTAGCAAAGCCTTTTTACATCCTCCTTTAAAAAATCTACAACAAGGAACAACAGCCCTGATGTGAGAACCAAAATATACTAAATATTTTTAACTATCAGAAAAGGGGTCATATTTCAAGCCCCTATTTTCATCTTACCTTAAGGAACAAGATTTAACCTGTTTGTCACTGAGAGAAAAATAACCCAAAAAATATTCACCCCAGACTGCTGGATAGGCAGCCTTGGATGAACCAGGTCAATAGCCAATGGCATATCTTAGGAAGAAGCTTAGCAATAGTAATAGAAAATGAGGTCTCATAATTTTCTTTGACATCCAAACCTGTCCTGAAAATAAGAAATCGTTAAAATGCCCTCGGCATCAAGGTTTTGCTAAACCACTAATCTCTCTCTCTTAGCTCCTTTTATATCTCAGTGAAGGCTTACATTGAAATGTAATTGGAAGAAGCCTTCAGGCTCAGTAGGAGACCAGTCTCAAACTCCACTCCAAAAAGGGAAAACGTGTCTTTTACCTGAATTCCAACCATTCTAAACTAAAAAGTAAATTGTATGGTGCTTTAATAAAATAATTAACAGCAGTGTAATTTTTCCAAGACTCTTTACTTCCTTTAATTTCTACATTTTTTGAGCTCATGAATTTTTTGATCAGTCCTATTTTTTATTCAATTTCAAGTTTTGAACATCTGTTACATTGCAATGGAGATTCACCTATAAATAGCTATAAGGCCTTTGCTTTTGTGTTATGTGCATATTACATTGTCTGATATCATGTTGTCTGTCTATATGTGCATCCAAATATCATGTATATGCTATAAAAATTGATAATCAGTGCTAGTGAATTAAAATTTAAAAATGGATTCAGATACCTTTAATTCACGTAATTTTAAAAATTTTGATTTGAGTTGGATAAACAAATGAAACTAAAATGTCTCTAAAATTACTTACCTCACAAGTATCTAGGTGGTTAAACTAATAAAATGTCGCTGTCTATAAAATGTCTAATATTAATTGTTTCTAGGACTTTTCTTCAACAGGAAAGAGATGGCAAATACTGTTCAAATGCATATCTTGGTTTTTACAGTAAAATAAGTAAACTGACTTTGATATGTGTATTTCTCAAATGTGATTGTTAGAGACATATGATTAATTTACAAAAGTTAAAATGCTAACTATTAAATGAAATTGAGTACTCTTAACTCTTCAAATTCCATGGGATAACATACTTAAACATTATTGGTGTTTTCATAGATTAGTATACAAAAAGGGTTTAAAATTGCTTTGTGTCATCACTAAAAACAACGTTACTAATAGTTAAGTCCTACCAGGTACAATTCTATATAATAAGGGATTGAAAAGTTTCAACTGTGTTTCAGTTAGAGTACGAAAAATAACATAAAATGTTTTATCTTTTTAAAATTGAGTAATTCATCTGGATTAAAAAATTTTATAAGACTTGTTTCAAAATGTGAACAAATTGGGTTGACAGGAAAGAGAAAAACAAAAGGCTGTAGGTATGGAAATATATTTAGTAGAAGGAAAAAATATTTCTTAGTAGGAAAATCTTTGTGTGATGAAATACATGAGGGTTTAAGTAAGTGGTAAGAAAGTCTGTGTACAAATAAAGGGCAAATTTTAACAAGTTTGTTTGTAACTAAGTGGTTATATGTATGTGAGAAAAATCATTTAAAGTTCGTTAAGGTTTTTCCTTAAGGTCACATATTAATTAAATAAACCAGAGTTTAATCTATTATGTTAAGATGACAAGGATTTCTTAAAAACACTAATTTACTCTTTTTTTTGTGCTGTATTATACTTTATTGGCAGTAAAACAATAATTTAACGTATAGCAACTTAATTTATCTATTGATATAATTAATATTTTTCAATGATTATTTTCTTCTAATTAATTTGAACTACCTCATCTCTCCCATGGTATTTTTTGAAAATCATAAACCAACTCTAATGGCTTTTAATTTAAAGACTTCTCAGAAGAGATTCACAGCACTAAGAGGAAAGAGAGAGCAAGAAAAATTTTCAAATACATAGAAATATATTAACAGAATATTTAAAATCAGATTTTTAGAAAATAGCAAGATTTAGAAGCTAACTGGACTACAATAGTAGGTATGCATATATGGGTTCATTGGCTATAACTTTCAAAATAACTAGACTAGGTTATATATGAAAAATAGAGCAGTGATAATTTCAACTGGGACTTTGGATACTCTTCCACTTATCATTTAGGAAAACAACCTATGTAAAATCAGATCAAGAATTTCTATCTAGGGTATTGTAAAATCTAGCTACAAGCATACTAAAGGGTGTAAATCTTTTTTTTAAATTTATTTTTATTGTAAACAAATGGCATACTTGTTGCTTCTGTTTGTACATGGAGTAAAAGCATACCATTTGCATAATCAAACATTTACATAGGGTAATGATGTTTGATTCATTCCATTATTTTTCCTTCCCCCCACCCCTCCCACCTCTCTTTTCCCACTACACAGTCCCTCCTTCCTCCATTCTTGCTCCCCTCCCACCCCCCCCATTATGTGTCATCATCCACTTATCAGTGAGATCATTCTTCTTTTGGATTTTTGAGATTGGCTTATCTCACTTGATATTCTCCAATTTCAACAATTTGCCTGCAAATGCCATAATTTTATTATTCTTTATAGCTGAGTAATATTCCATTGTGTGTATATATATATATATATATATATACACACATAGGTATATATATGTATATACCTATATACCAAGTTTCTTTATCCATTCATCAATTGAAGGACATCTAGGTTGGTTCCACAGTCTGGTTATTGTGAATTGAGCAGCTATGAACATTGATGTGGCTGTATCTCTGTAGTATGCTGATTTTAAGTCCTTTGGGTGTAGACCGAGGAGTGGGATAGCTGGGTCAAATGGTAGGTCCATTCCAAGTTTTCTAAGGAGTCTCCACACTGCTTTCCAGAGTGGCTGTACTAATTTGCAGCCCCACCAGCAAAGTATGAGTGTACCTTTCTCCCCACATCCTCTCCAACACCTATTGTTGCTTGTGTTCTTGATAATTGCCATTCTAGTTGGGGTGAGATGGAATCTTAGTGTAGTTTTGATTTGCATTTCTGTTATTACTAAAGAGGGTGAACATTTTTTTCATATGTTTGTTGATTGCTTGTAGATCTTCTTCTGTGAAGTGTCTGTTCATTTCCTTAGCCCATTTGTTGATTGGGTTATTTGTATTCTTTGTGTAGAGTTTTTTGAGTTCTTTATGGATTCTGGAAATTAGTGCTCTATCTGAAGTATGAGTGGCAAAGATATTCTCCCACTCTGTAGGCTCTCTCTTCGCATTACTGGTAGTTTCCTTTGCTGAGAGAAAGCTATTTAGTTTGAATCTATCCCAGTTATTGATTCTTGCTTTTATTTCTTGTGCTATAGGAGTCCTGTTAAGGAAGTCTGATCCTAAGCCAAGAAGTTGAAGATTAGGACCTACTTTTTCTTCTATAAGATGCAGGGTCTCTGGTCTGATTTCAAGGTCCTTGATCCATTGTGAGTTGAGTTTTGTCAAGGGTGAGAGAAAGGGGTTTAGTTTCATTCTGTTGCATATGGATTTCCAGTTTTCCCAGCACCATTTGTTGAAGAGGCTATCTTTTCTCCATTGCATATTTTTGTCACCTTTGTCTAGTATTAGAAAATTGCATTTATTTGGGTTTGTGTCCGTGTCCTCTGTTCTGTACTATTGATCAACCTGTCTATTTTGGTGCCAATACCATGCTGTTTTTGTTACTATTGCTTTGTAGTATAGGTGAAGTTCTGATATTGCGATACCCCATGTTTCATTCTTCCTGCTAAGTATTGCTTTAGCTATTCTGGGTTTCTTATTCTTCCAGATGAATTTCATGATTGCTTGCTCTATTTCTCTAAGGTACGTAATTGGAATTTTAATTGGAATTGCATTGAATCTGTATAGCACTTTTGGTAGTATGGCCATTTTGACAATATTAATTCTTCCCATCCAAGAACATGGGAGATCTTTCCATCTTCTAAGGTCTTCCTCAATTTCTTTCTTCAATGTTTCATAGTTTTCATTGTAGAGATCTTTTACCTCTTTGGTTAGATTGATTCCCAAGTATTTTATTTATTTTGAGGCTATTGCAAATGGGGTTGTTTTCCTCATTTCCCTTTCAGCTGTTTCATCGCTTGCATATAAAAATGTTTTAGATTTATGTGTGTTGATTTTATAGCCTGCTATTTTGCTGAATTCATTGATGAGGTCTAGAAGTTTTCTGGAGGATGTTTTTGGATCATCTAAATATATAATCATGTCATCCACAAATAGTGACAACTTAAGTACCTCTTTTACTATTTGTATCCCTTTACTTTCTTTGGTCTGCCTAATTGCTCTGGCTAGAGTTTTAAGGACAATGTTGAATAGAAGTGGTGAAAGAGGACATCCGTGTCTTGTTCACATTTTTAAAGGGAATGGTTTCAGTTTTTCTCCATTAAGAACGATGTTGGCCATGGGCTTAGCATAAATAGCCTTTAAAATGTTCAGGTATGTTCCTACTATCCCTATTTTTTCTAGTGTTTTGAGCATGAAGGGGTGTTCTATTTTGTCGAACGCTTTTTCTGCATCAATCGAAATTACCATATGATTCTTATCCTTAAGTCTATTGACATGATGCATTACGTTTATTGATTTACGAATGTTGAACCATCCTTGTATTCCAGGGATGAACCCCACTTGATCGTGGTGCACAATTTTCTTAATATGTTTTTGGACACGGTTTTCCAATATTTTGTTAAGGATCTTTGCATCTATATTCATCAAGAATATTGGTCTAAAATTTTCTTTCCTTGATGTGTCTTTTCCTGGTTTGGGTATGAGGGTGATATTAGCTTCATAGAATGTGTTCGGTAGGGTACCTTTTCTATTTCATGGAATACTTGGAGAAGTATTGGAATGTGTTCTTCTTTGAAGGTCTTTTAGAACTTGACTGAGAATCCATCTGGTCCTGGGCTTTTCTTGAATGGTAGACTTTTAATGGCTTCTTCTATTTCATTGCTTGATATTGATCTGTTTAAATTGTGTATGTCCTCCTGGTTCAGTTTGGGAGGAGCATATGTCTCTAGAAATTTGTCAATGACTTTGGTAGTTTCTATTTTGTTGGAATACAGATTTTCAAAGTAGCTTCTCATTGTGTTCTGTATCTCAGTGGTGTCTGTCGTGATATTTCCTTTTGCATCATGTATTTAAGTAATTTGAGTCTTCTCTCTCCTTCTCTTTTTTAGTGTGGCTAAGGGTTTGTCTATTTTGTTGACTTTCTCAAAGAACCGTTTGATTTGTCAATTTTTTGAATAGTTTCTTTTGTTTTAATTTCATTGATTTCAGCTCTGATTTTAATTATTTCCTGTCTTCTACTACTTTTTCTCTTATTCTGTTCTTATTTTTCTAGGGCTTTGAGCTGTAATATTAGGTCATTTAGTTGTTGACTTTTCATTCTTTTCTGGAACGCGCTCCATGCAATGAATTTTCCTCTTAGTACTGCTTTCACAGTGTCCCAGAGATGTTGATAAGTTGTATCATCATTCTCATTGACCTCTAAGAATTTTTTTATCTCCTCCCTGTTGTTTTTTGTTATCCATGTTTCATTCAATAGCATATTATTTAGCCTCCAGGTGTTGGAGTAATTTCTCTTTTTTATTTTGTCATTGATTTCTACTCTCAGTTCATTATGATCTGATAGAACACAAGGCAGTATCTATTTTTTTGCATTTCCTAAAGGCTGCTTTGTGGCATAACACATGATCTGTTTTCAATAAGGTTCCATGTGCTGCTGAGAAGAAAGTGATACCACTTGTTGATGGATGGAATATTCTATATATGCCTATTAAGTCTAGGTTATTGATTGTGTTATTGAGTTCTATGGTTTCTTTGGTTGGATTTTGTTTGGAAGATCTATCTAGTGGTGACAGCGTTGCATTAAAGTCATCCAGAATTATTGTGTTGTGGTCTAAGTGATTCCTGAAATTGAGAAGGATTTGTTTGATGTACAAGGATGAACCATTGTTTGAGGCATAAATATTTACTATAGTTATGTCTTCCTGATTTATGGTTCCCTTAAGCAGTATGAAATGTCCCTCTTTATCCCTTCTAACTTTGGCTTGAAGTCCACTTTATCTGATATAAGGATGGAAACCCCTGCTTTTTTACTGAGTCCATGTTCATGGTAGGTTTTTCCCCATCCTTTCACCTTTAGTCTGTGGATGTCTTTTTGTATGAGGTGAGTCTCTTGCAGGCAGCATATTGTTGGGTCTTTCTTTTTAATCCATTCTGCCAGTCTATGTCTTTTGATTGATGAGTTTAGGTCATTAATGTTCAGGGTTATTATTGAGATATGATTTGTATTCCCAGTCATTTGGCTTATTTTTGGTTTTTAAGTTGACTTGGTTTCTCCTTTGAGTGGTTTTTCTCTAAGGTAGTTTCTCCCTTTGCTGACCTCCATTGTTGTTTTTCATTTCCTCCTCATGGGATATTTTGTTGAGAACATTCTGTACTGCAGGCTTTCTATTTGTAAATTCTTTTAACTTTTCTTTATCATGGAAGGATTTTATTTCATCATCAAATCTGAAGGTTAGTTTTCCTGGGTATAGGATTCTTGGTTGGCATCCATGTTTTTTCAGAGCTTGAAATATGTTGTTCCAGACCC
The DNA here is from genome assembly GCF_902686445.1 of Sciurus carolinensis. NCBI lineage: Eukaryota > Metazoa > Chordata > Mammalia > Rodentia > Sciuridae > Sciurus > Sciurus carolinensis. The sequence goes on from NC_062232.1 coordinate 46,570,989, forward strand.
TTCTAGCTTTTAGAGTCTGGGTTGAGAAGTTGGCTGCTATCTGTATTGGTCTCCCCCATATGTAATCTGATGATTTTCTCTGGTGGCCTTCAAAATCCTATCTTTATTTTGAATGTTAGACATTTTCATTATAATGTGCCTTGATGTGGATCTGTTGTGATTTTGTGCATTTGGTGTTCTGTAAGCCTCTTGTATTTGATTTTCCATTTCATTCTTCAGGATTGGGAAATTTTCTGATATTATTTCATTGAATAGGTTGTTCATTCCTTTGGTTTGTATCTCTGTGCCTTCCTCAATCCCAATAATTCTTAAATTTGGTCTTTTCATGATGTCCCATGGTTCTTGGAGATTCTGTTCATGACTTCTTACCATCTTCTCTGTCTGGGAAACTTTATTTTCAAGATTAAATATTTTGTCTTCATTGTCTGAGGTTCTGTCTTCCAAGTGGTCTAGTCTTTTGGTGATACTTTCCATTGAGTTTTTTATTTGGTTTATTGTTTCCTTCATTTCAAGGATTTCCATTTGGTTTTTATTTGAGAATCTCTATCTCTTTGTTGAAATTATCTTTTGCATCCTACAGGTGCTCTTTCTGCTTATTGGTATTATCATTCATTGCCTGCATTTGTCCTCTAATCTCATCCTTTGCTTTTGAATCATCTTAATCATGTATAATCTGAAGTCCATTTCTGACATTTCTTCTAACATACTGTCATTGGATTCTATTAATATAGAATCTAGATTTGTTTGGATCATTTTCTTCCCTTGTTTTTTCATGTTGTTCATGTATCTTCCCCTCTAGCAGTGCATATATGGGGTATTGCAGATTTCCCCCTATAAGTTTATAGTGGCCCCATATGTTTCCAAAACCCTTTCTTTAAGGTGAGATCAATATTAGCAGTGCCCAAATCAGAAACTATGCAATCCTAGACCAAATAGCCCCTATGGGGACAAAAATAAAATTGCCATAGTAAACAGAATGAGTTCAAATATTATCTTTGGTAAAACAAACAGGTTTGTAATAAGGTCTGCTGTTTCTAATGGAGGACAAGGAGGATGCAGATGGATGTAGAATGTGGCTGTTAATGGGATAAGAAAAGAATATACAGATATTCTTGGAAATAGAAAGGGTGAGAGTGTAATCCAAAGAAATTGCATATTAGCATGCAAAAAAGGGAGAAAGAGACTCTGAGGGAACAGGTAAACAAAAGGAAAAGAGAGCAAGAAGAGTAAAGAAATGAAAACATAATTTTTTTTAAAAGGAGAAAAAAGAAAATATACAGTATAACAGTCATATACTAATGAAACCTCCCAGTGTTCAGTAGCCTGATGCATGAGAGGTACCTGACAATGAGCTTCAAGCCTCCAGCAGACATCTCAGGATGGGATTTGCCCCACCCAAAGATTGGAGCTATGGCTTCCAGGATTATCCAAGATGGCCGCTCTGGCTTCCAAATATGTTGGCAAATGGTAAACTGCTGCTCAGAGGTGGATGTGGTCAGCTGGAGGTCCTGGAGGTAGGATGCGGTTGGTCCAGCAGGGGTCCTGGAGGTCCGGTTTGTTTGGTGTGGTTGTGGGATCCTGGATGCCGGGTGCAATCAGTCGGTCTGGGGTCCTGCTAATAGGGTGCAGTTAGTTTGCCTGGGGGTCCTGGGGGCAGGGAGCAGTCAGTCGATGTGAGGGCCCCAGAGGCAGGGAGTGATCAGTCAGGCTGAGGGATCCTGGAGACGGGACTCTGTCAGTCCAGCCAGGGGTCCTATAGGGCCTGGCTGTTGTCTCAAAATGGCAGCAGCCACGTGTAATCAAACCTGCAGGTACTGTGACAGAGAACTTCCAGGCAACAGCAGGCAGCCAGTGCTCCACTGGCGGTCAGCGATCAGTTTGCTGACTGTTGTCGGACGATCGGGAGGTGAACCTCGTACGTTGGGTGATAGATACATGTAAGGCAGGCGATGGACATGCGAGAGGCAAGCAAATGGCAGATGATAGACGCCTGACAGTGAGCAATCTGCACTCAAAAAAAGGAGTCGATATGAATTTACTCTTAACATTGAGTCTGTTAAGTTGTATTCCTTAGAACAATTTGTCTTCAAAATGAGGTTTTGTACAATTAAGGTTAAACAACACTGTTAGAGTATTATACTAGGTTACAAAGTCTACACTTTTCTTTAGAAGTTATACTTTGTTAATTTAAAATCATCAAGATAATTGTGCTATTACACTTCTTTGTATATTAAATATGTTCATGTTTTCCAGGTGTACCAGTCTTTAAAGCAGAAAATATATCAAACTGCTGTTTGCCAAACTAAACTTGTCTGTAATGTTAACTTTAAACTTATAAGAATAGTAAATTTTATTGGGATTTGTTTATATCATTTAATGTTCTATAACAGAACCTGTTATCAACAGGATATATGTAAAATTTTACAGTACCTTCTACACTGGGATTAAAATGTAAATGTACTTCCAAAAGTTAGTGAAAGCCTAATTTTTTTAAAGGTTAATATCATGAAACATGAAAGCATTTTGACATTTTGTTATATGAAAGGAAATGTAAAGCCCTCTCCTTGATTCATAGTTTAGATGTAATGTTATATTGTGCTGACAGACGTTCATGTAGACTCAGGAAATAATGTATGTAATCTTTGTAAAAGGATGTTTAAATAGGAAGCAGGATCAGCTTCAGAACTAAAACACTTAGGATTTGGAAAAAGCCCCACTTTACCTGAAATAAGACTCTGCCTCCCATCTTACTGCATGGTAGAATGGCTCCAAAATAAGCCAGACTTCAGCTCATTTAAAATTATATTCAAAATATTGTTTGTTTTTTGTTATAAAATATACTGTGGGTATATAATGCAGCTCAGTCAAAATTCAAGATAGCTATTACACAAACTAAATGTATTTTTAGTGTTAATTCCATTTTGTATTTTCCTTGTAAACTCTATAACTGTTGCTTGATTAATGTTTTGGAAAAGTCATTCTTCAAAAACAAACAACCTAAATTAATTTGAGATAATAAGGCATCACCTACAGGACAGATAAGATAATATAGACCTCAATTAAATAAAAGGTAGTAAATAACTCTAAAGTTATAAATTATGAAGTAAAGTCCAGTATTCTTGATTTATAACTGTTGAGACTGGATTGCTGAATATTTAAGATCAAACTTAGAGATCAAGACTAAAATAAAGGGACCAAGAAAATCAGTATTTGGCTCTTAGCCTCAGAGTCATCCTGAATCAAGAGAACAAGAGAACTTCTCTAAGGAGCTTTACAACTCTGGGCCAACAACCTCCGGGTCAGGGAGATAACTACCTCCCAAACAGGGAGATGGATGAGACCACTAGAGGAAGAAAATCCAATCAGTGTACCTGCTACATAGGAAGGTCATTGGAAAAGGGAGACATCCCTGATGCTTTTAAGCCACCTCATCAAGGAGATCCTACCTTGTGAATGGCACTAAAGCAGGTAAGAAGCTGCTCTCAAGTTCCCAATGAGTGACCCCTGTGGGAACTCAACTGACTCTTAAGAGATAGGCACCAGTCAATTCTACCAGCTTGGTCTTAAACACCTATCAAAACAGTTAGAACCAAAACGTAGCCATTCTTGAGCATTTATAAAACAAACAACAGTTAAATGTAACTTCAGATGTACACTTGTGTTAACCCTCTAGAATAATATTGGAGACTACAAAAGAGAGAATACTCAACATATTAATTCTCATTGTCTATCTGCTTTTGCAGTATTATGCCATCCATTACAGATCAAAATTGATAGTGCTCTGGCTTATACTTGTTCTTCTTTTCATCAGTTTTGCCACCAATTTTGTATTGAACACAGAACAGGTATTCCTATAATCCTCAAATTCAAGCCGTTGTATAATGAGCTCATTTATCTATTAAGCTACAATTATGAAAACAATAAGGGGGAGATAAGACCCCACAAAATGACCTTAATCATGCCTTGATTGTTTTAAACTTTTAAAATTGTGATTCTGAAGGTCACACAGCAGCTGAGAGACATGTCTTCCACTGTGACAGTTCAATTGGGTCTAGTTTGGTGGAAAGATTTACAAACAGGACAGTGAAAAGGACCAGATTTGGTAATAATGTGGGGTAGATGTCATGCTTGTGTCTTTCCAGAAAGAGTATTCTGCCCTATTTGGGTACCTGAACATGCCATCAAACATGGAGGACCTGGAGCCAAGGTTTAAATGGTTGAAGATTGAACCAGAGACATCAGCCCTGACCTCCAGGGAGAAGAGGAAGTCAAAGAGAAGAAGGAAGAGGAAGAACAACAAGGAGAAGTTAAATCTCCAATCACAGTGTTTGTAGCCATGTTAGATTTATTGAACTATCAGATTGCATACCCTCAGAACCAAGAGCTGGGACCACAAATGAGCTCTCAGAACCAAGACCCAGAACCTCAAAATAACTGTCCATCTTTTGCATTTTAAATAATATTAAAAAGGGGGAGATGTGGGAAGCAATCCTTATCTAGCAAAATCAGATGGTTCCCAGTCTAGTTTCCATGAAAGAATTGCTCCCCTAACTCCACCCTGTCATGTCCATCACAGAAGAAGTTCCTACCAGTCTTTCCCCCTTTACCTGTCTGTCTATACATAAAAGAGAGTTGGGCTACTTCAGGTTGTATTTGTTAGAGGCCAGAGCTAGTATGGCCAGACCCATCATGCCCCCTCTCATTTAAAAAGATTATTGACTCTTGTGTGTTTATTGAGTAGATAAGTTTTTGGGTAATTGAGTGATATACAACCAACATCCTACTCTAGCAGTTAATTCTTTTCTCATTCATATGAGATATGGCAGAGAGGCCCCCTACAGAAATGTATCTAACTTTTTCAGAAAATTCATTTGCAATGCAAAGTCCTCTTGGAACAAAGAGTTCTTTACCAATGGCACAGATGCCATTGAAATGTGAAACCTTGCCTAAAAGCTCCAAGAAGTGGTTTTGCATAATGCCACATCACCCATGGACAAATACCAAAGTAGTCATTGACAGTCAAGTGAGTTCATGCAAGCTTAAGCTGTTTCTGTTGTGAATTTCTAGGCTGTTTGCTACCAGCACATTCATAGCACAGCTTAGGTGCAATATATAAAATTGCTAGCAAGAGAGTCCTTGAAGATGGGATCAACAACATTTAGGAGGAAAGTCGAATGTTAACATTATTTTCTCAAAGTTTCATAAAAATGGATCTGTTCATTTTTATTTCCAAAATCTCTCTTGCTAACTTTGAACAACCTGCCATTTACAAATAGCACACAGGCTTCAGAGTGAAACCCTGCCTGTAAACTCTGAGAAGTTGTTTGGCTTCGTACAAGTTCATCTCTAAGAGCTCACTGAGAAACAATTGATTTGTGCAAGGTGAGGTTGTCTACTCAGACTTCTGTTGTGCACTTCCAAGCTCTTCTCCAACAGCACATTCTGAGTACAGTTCATGCCCAATACACAAATTTGGAAGCAAGAGAGCCTTTACACATAGGATCACTAAAGTTCAGTAAAAAATTGGGACTGCTGAGAGATCAATTACCCAAAGTTTCTTGGAAATCTATCTGTTAAATGTGTTCAGAATCTCATGTAAACTGCAGGTGCCCACTTGGAGTGACCTGACATTTATCAGGGACACAGAAGTTTCTAAGTGAACTCCTGCCCTAAAACTCTGAACAGTGGTTCTGCTTCATGCCAATTCAACCAGTGGAAAACTACAAAATGATGAGAACCAAGTCAGAACTTGCAATTTGAAGCTTCCTGAATAAGACAAATTTAGTTCTACACTTCCAAGCTGTTGTCAGCCAGCACATTTAGAAAATAATTCAAGCCAATATACCAAGTCTGCAAGCAAGAGAGCCCTTCCAGATAGGGTCAACAGCATTGAGGAGAAAAGTGGAACTATTGAGGACATAAATTTCTCAAAGTTTACTGGAAATTAATCTCTCAAACTTGTTCAGAAAACTCACTTGAAATGCAGGAGCCCCCATGGAGTCTTTTACCAATGATACACACACTAAACAGTGAAACCCAGCTTGTAAGAATTGAAAATATGGTTCTGCTTCATGCTAGTTCATCCAGTAACAAACTCCAAAGTGTTCACTGAGAACCAAGTGAATTCCTTCAAGGTGAAACTGTCTGCCCAAAGTGCATGTATTGCACATTTCCAATCTGCTCCCAGCCAGCACATTCAGACGCAATATCAAAAGTCTACTAGCAAGAAAGCCCTTGTTGATAGGATCAACAACATTGAGGAAGAAAGTGGAACAGTTGAGGAGATCAAATTCACAAATTTTCATAAAAATTAATCTGTCAGTATTTTTCAAAGAACTCATTTGAAATGCAGGTGCCCACATGGAACAAACTGTATTTTACCAAGGGCACAGAGGTTACATAGTAAAACACTCAATGTAAGCTCTGAGAAGTGGTTCTGTTTCATGCTAGTTCAACCAGAGACAAAATGGAAAGTTCTATTTGAAAAACAATTGAGTTATTGCAAGTTGAAGCTGCCTAAATAAAACTGCTTCAGTTCTTCACTTCCAAGCTGTTTTCAGTCTGCACATTCAGAGCACAGATACAGAAAGTCTGGCAGCAGGAGAGTCCCTATATGTAGGCTCACCTTCTTTAAGGAGAAAATTGTGAATGCTGAGATGAATTCCTCCAAATTTCATGGATATCCATTATATAAGTCTTGTTCAGAAATCTCACTATCTACTTGTGACTGCTTGGAACAAACTCCCATAAATCAAGAGCAGAGAGGTTAAAAAGTAAAATCCTAAATTCAAGCTCTGAAAGCATTTCTACTTTATACTACTTCAACTAGGAATAAACTGCAAAGCACTGAAAACCATGTGTGTTCCTGCAAATTGTACCTGCCTATAAACATCTACTTCAGGTCCTCAGCCAGCTGTTTCAATAGCACAATATACAAAGTCTTCTAGCCAGAGAGCCCTTGTTGCTAGGATCACCAACACTGAAGAAGAAAGTGGGACTGCTGAGGGAAATAATTTACCATAATCTCATAGAAGTTCATTAAACTTTTTCAGAAAGCTCACTTATCTGCTGGTGCCTGCGTGGAAGAAATAGTGATTTACCAAGGGTGCAGATGTTTCAAAATGAAACCCTGCAAACAAGATTTGTGAAGCAGTAGTGCATCATACTAGTTCAACCACCGACAAACTGCCAAATGCTCACAGAGGACTGAGATCTTTCAAGTTGAAGCTGCCACAGAAAACTGCTTCAGTTCCACACATCCAGGTTTTTCTAAGCAAGCACATTTACAGCTTAGGTCAGGCCAAATGTCAAGTCTGCTAGCAAGGGACCCTTTGTAGATAGTATCAACAAGATTACGAAGGACAGTCGAACTATTGAGGATATCAGTTTCCAAATATTCATGGAAATGGATCAAACATTTTCAGAACACTCACTTGAATTGAAAGTGCATAATTTCAGTGAACTGCCATTTACCAAAGGCACAGATGTTTGCATAGTTTTATTATGCTTCCAAGCTCAGAGAAGCTGTTTTGCTTCATCTATGTTGAGCCAGGTAAAAATCCCAATGTGCTCACTGAGTGAAAGTATGTTCCTGCAATTTTACCTGCCTACACAAACTGTAATTTATGCACTTCAAACCTGTTCTCATCAAGCACATTCAAAGCACAGTTCAGGCCCAATGTACAGGTTCTGCTAGCAAGATATCCCTTTTACCTAGGATCCACAAATTCGAGGATTAAAGTGGGAATATTTAAAAGATCATTTGTCCAAAGTTTCATGTAAATTCATCTGTCAAACATTTTCACAACAGTCCCTTTGAAATGCAGGTGACCAATTGCAATGAAATTCAGTTTACCAAAAGCACAGATGCTTCAAAGTGAAACACTGCCCTCGAGCTCAGAGATGTGATTCTGCTTCATGCTAGTTCAACCATGGATAAGTCTCAATGGGCTCAGTAAGATCAAAATGTGTCTCAGCAAGTTGAAGTTTGCTGCACAAATGCCTCTGGTCTGCACTTCCATGCACGTCTCAGGAAGCACTTCCTGAGCACAGCCCATGTTAAATATGCATGGACTTTGTGCAAAGGAACCCTTGTGTTTGGGACCACCTTGAGACCATTTCTACAATGTTTCATGGAAATTCATCTGTCGAACTTCTTCAAAAAGTAATTTGAAATGAAGGTGCTGGCTCACAACGAACAGTTGTGTGCCAAAGGCACCAAAGATTCAAAGTGAATCCCAACATAGAAGCTGAGGGAAGTAGTTCTGCTTCACATGACTTCAATCAGAGACAAACCCCATTGTGATCACTGAGAACAAGGTTAGATCCTTCAAGTTAAAGCTGTCTGTTCAAAATGCTTCAGTATTTCACTTTTCCAATTTGTTCTCATCCAGTATATCCAGATTAAGGTCAGGCCCAATATGCAATGTCTTCTGGCAAGAGAGTTCTTCTACCTAGTATCATCAACTTTGAGGAGGAAAATGGGATTTTGGAAAAGTGCCTTTTCCCAGAGTTTCACAGAAATACATCATTCAAACTCTTAAGAAAACTTGTTTGAATTACAGGTTCCTGTTTGAAAAAGAAAATGCAACTTATAATAGCACAGAAGCTTCCAAGTGAAACGGGGCTAGCAAGTAGAAGCAGTGGTTGTTCATGCTAGTTCCACCAGGGACAAATACCAATGGGCTAGCAGACACCAAATTAATTCCTGCAAGTCAAAGGTGCAGGATCACACCGCTTCAGTTTTTATCTTCCAAGCACATCTCAACTAGCACATTCAGAGCACAGTTCAGATGCAATACACAAGGTCTGCTAGCAAGAGAACCCTTGCACCAAAGATCAACAACTTTTGGAGGATAATGGCACTTTGGAAATGATTATTCCCCACAGATTCCCAGAAATCCAACTGTAAATCTTTTTCAGAAAACTCACTTGAAGTGTGTGTGCCCACTACCAAAGATTTTCCTTTACCATTGAAACTTATGGTTGAAAGTGAAACCATGCCTGCAAGCTCTAAGTTACTTCAAACAGGGTCAAACACAAATACATTCACTGCAGACAAAATTATTTCTTGCATGTATCTGCTAGCCCAAACTTCTTCATTTATGCACTTCCACGATCTTCTCAGGAAGCATATTGAGAGCATAATTCACATCAAATTTCCAGTGTGTACTGGGAAGAGAGTACTTTTAACTATCTTCCCCATATTTGAAAAAGAAAGTGGGACAGTTAAGAAAATCAATTCTCCAACATTACATTGAAATTGAATTGGTAAAAATTTCAATAAACTCCCTTGATGGGCAGGACCCCTCTTGCCAGAAACTACTGTTTACTAATGGCCCAGAACAACCAACAGTGAAAATCTAGCTGGAAGCCTGAGAAGAAGTATCACTTCATGTTAGTTCAATTAGGGACAAACCTCAATGAGCTCACAGAAAAAGAAGGAATATTTTGAACTTTGAAACTGCTTGCACAATCTGATTTATATTTGTAATTCCTAGAATTTCTCAGCAAGCACATTGTGGTTCAGACCCATTATGCAGACTCCCCTAGGAAAATGATTCAAATTTGAGGAAGCCATTGGGATTGCTAAGGTCAATTCACCAACATATCATTGAAATCAAATTGGCAAACTTTTTCAGAAAACTCCCTTTAACTGTAGAAATTTCATTTACAAGGTACTGCTGTTTACCAATGGCCCAAAGTCTTATAAAGTCCAACTTTGTTTGCAAACTCTAAAAATTGGCAATGCTCATGCTAACTTGATCTGGTACAAAGTACAGTGTACTCACTGACAACTATTTTCTGAAAGTTACACAAAACTCTTTCATCTCTGCATGTTGTATATTTCCTAATAAAGTACATTCAGAATACAGTTCAGATTCACTATCTAGAGTATTTTAGGACAAGAGCACTTGTAACTTCGTGCTCCACATTTGATGAATAAACTGGAATGGCTAAGAGGATCAGTTCCACAAAATATAATTGAAATCAAATGGGCAAACTTTTTCAGAAAACTCCCTTCAAGTAAAAGTTCCCACATGGAATTAAATGCCATTTACCAATGGCACAGATGCTTCAAAAGTGAAAACTTGTTTGTAATCTCTAAGAAACAGTAATGCTTTATGCTAGTTCACCCAGGTATAAACCCCTATGTACTCAGTCTGACAAGTTAGTCCCTGTAAGTTGAAACAACTTGCAGAAACTGCTTCAGTTCTATCCCTGATTTTCTGAACAGGCACATTCACAGAACAGTACAGACCCACCATCCTCCTGGAACAGAGAACTTCTACAAAGGTGCCCCAAGGTTGAGGAAAAACTGGAAATCCTAAGGTCTATTCTTCACCTTTTCATTGAAATTCATTGGCAAACCTTTTCAGAAAACTACCTTTAAATGCAGGTTGTGGTTTGCAAAACACTGCCATTTACCAATGGCACAGAAGCCAAAATTGAAAATTTGTTTTCAAGCCCAGTGAAGTGCTAATGTTCCATGCTATTCTACTGAGGAATAAATCCCAATGTGTTGAGTTACTTCATGAAAATTGAAAATGCTCACATTAACTGCTTCTGCCATTCTCAGTGCTTCTGAACAAGCAAGCACATTCTCAGCAGAATTCAGACCCACTATCCAGAGTTCAAGAGGAGAGGAATTATACTTAGGTGACCCAAGTTTGAGAAAGAAACTGGACTGCTAAAAGTCAAATTAGCAAAGTTTCATAGATACAGAACTGGTAAACTTTTTCAGAAAACTACCCAGAAATGCAGGATTATCCTTGCAAGAACTGTCATTTACTAATGTCAGAGACTGTTCAAATGTGAAACCTCTAAAATTTTCAGTAAACTCCCTTGAAATGCAGGATCCCATTTGCAATGAACTGCCCTTTAACAATGGAACTGAAAATTCAAAGTGAAATCATGAACTAGGGACAAACCCCAAAGAGCTCATAGAGAACAGTTGGTTCCTGAAAAGTGAAGCGGCATGCACAAACTGCTTCAGTTCTGCACTTCCTAGCTCTTCTCAGTAAGCCCATTCAGAGCACAGTTCATCAAATTCAGAGCTGATCTCAGCAAGCACATTCAGACCCATTGTCCAGAGTCTCCTAGAAAGAGGAGTGCCCTTGCACTTAGGTGATGCAAAATAGAGCAAAAAATTTGTACCTTAAACAAGATCAGTGTCCCAAAGTATCTTTGAAATCAAGCTGCAATTTTTTTTCAGAAAACTCGCATGATGTTAAGAATACTGCTCCCCCAGCCATGAAGAATAATAAAATTATGGCATTTGCAGACAAATGGATGAAATTAGAGTATATCATGCTAAGTGAGATGAGCCAATCTTAAAAAACCAAAGGACGAATGATTCTGCTGATAAACCAATGATGATACATAATGGGGGCTTGGAGGGAGGCAAAAATGGAGGAAGGAGGGGCTGTATAGAGGGAAAAGAGGGTGGGATGAATAGGGGGAAGGAAAAAATAACAGAATGAATCAAACGCCATTACCCTATGTAAATGTATCATTACACAAATGGTATGCCTCTACTTCATGTACAGAGAAAAAGTTGTACCCCATTTGTTTACAAAAAAAAAATTTAAAAAAGAATACTGCTTGCAAGGTACCACAGTTTATCAATGGCAAAGACACTTCAAAAGTAAAACACTGCCTGCAAACTCTGAGAAGATATAATGCTTCATGCTGTTTTAACCAGGGATAAACCCCAATATGCTCTTTGAGAATTCAGTTTCTGCAATTTTAATTCCTTTGCTCAAACTGCTTCAATTCTGCTCCTCCCACTTGTTCTCAGGAAGCACTTTCAGAGCACAGTTCAGACCTTGTATACAGACTCTCCTAGGAACAAAAATTTGGATTTTGGTGCCCCAAGTTAGAGGAATTATGGGGACTTCTAGCAAGGTCAGCACCCTAAAGTTCCAATGAAATCAAACTTCAAACTATTTCAGAAAACTCCTTTAATATTAAGGATTCCTCCTGCATGGAACTGCCCTTTACCAATTATACAGACATTTCAAAAGTGAAACCTTGCCTTCAAGTTCTGAAAGTTATAATACTTCATGCTATGTCAATCCAGAATAAACTCCAATGTGCTTACTGAGAACTGAGAGCCTGAAAGATGAAGCTTCCTGCAAAACTGTTTTATTTCTGCTCTTTCTATCTGTTCTCAGCAAGCACATTCAGAGCACCTTCATACCATGTATCCGGAATCTCCTAGGAAGAAAGCCCTTTTACCTGGGTGCCCCAAGTTAATGGAAGATACCTGGTCTTCTAGGGTCAATTCCCAAAATTCTCATAGTAATAAAACCCAGCGAACATACTCAGAATACTCCCTAGCAGTTGGAGATACCTGTTGTATGGAACTATCCTTTAACAATGGCACAGTTGCTCCAAATTTGAAACCTTGTTGCAAACTCTGAGAAGTAGTCCTAGCATGCTATTTCAATCACTGCCACTCCTCTATGGGCAGACTGAGAACTAGGTGAGTTCCTGCATTTTACTGCTTGCACAAATGATTTTATTTCTGCTTATCTAAGCTGCTTTCAGCAAGTATACTCAGAGCACAATTCAGACCCTATATCCAGAGTCTCCTAGGAAGAACCTGAAGTGTAATTATATCCTTGAAGTGTCCCCTGTAGATGAACTTTAAAGTGTTACTGCTTCATGTTTCCCATCTGCAATTCTATATGGCTTTCCTACAGGTGTTTTGAACAGGAACATAAAGTTCTCGAGGAGCAATTGTTTCTACTTTTCCCAAGATTGAGGAAGCAATTGGGAATGTTAAGAAGATCAATTCTGCTAAGACTCATGGAAATTGAACGAGCAAACTTCCTCTGAAAACTCCCTAAATTGGGGTTTCCTGATTGCAACAAACTGCCATTTATCAAAGTCACAGATGCTTCATAATTGAAAGTATGGTCTGAGTTGTGGCTCAGTGTTGTAGAACTTGTCTATAATGTGTGCGTCACTGGGTTCAATTCTCAGCACTTCATATAAATAAATTAAGGTCCATCAACAACTAAAAATATATACAAAAAACTAATTGAATCTTGATGCAAACTCAGAAAAGTGATCATTCTTCATGCTAGTTCAACTAGGGAAACAGTATGCCACACTGAGAACTCAGTGAATTTCTGCAATTTGAAGCTGCTTGCATAAAAGTTTTCTGTTCTGCTCTTCCTAGTTGTTCTCAAAAAGCACAGAGCAGAGTTCAGAACCTGTATCTAGAGCCTCCAAGGAAGAATTGTAACCTGCTGCTGAATAGTGAGTGAACTCTTGAAATTACCTCTCTGGATGTACTTTGGAAGTGCTACTGAAACTTGTTTAGCAACTACACTTCTACTGCTTTCCCTCATGCATTTTGAATAGGTGTATGGATATTATTAGGGAACACTTGTACTTAGGTGCCCCACTTTATGGGAAGGAAGTTGGATGATTGTTAATTTCCAAAATCTCATTGAAATAGAACAGGCAAACATTTTCAGAAAACTCAGTGGCAGTGGAGATTCCACTTACAAGAAATTGCGCTTTACCAATGGCACAGAGGCTTCAAAAATAAAATCTCCCTGCCAGCTCTGAAGTATTCATGCTGCATTGTAGTTCAATCAGGAACAAACCAAATGTGCGCTCTGAGAACAAACAGCCCGCAAGTTGAAGCTGCTTGTACAAATGGTGTTAGTTCATCTCTTCCTAATTGTTCCCATGAACATATTGAGAGGGAGTTCAGACCCTCTATCCAGTATCTCCTGGGAAGAATTTCCACATGCTGTAGAAGTGTGAATGCACTCTTTACATGTTCCTTATGAATGAACTTCCATAATGCTACTGTAACAATAGGAACTGCACTTCTGTCTGCTGCTTTCTCTCAGGTCTTTCCAGGATGGAAATGAAACTTGTAAGGAGCTCTTATATCTAGGTTTATGAAGTTAGACGAAGAAATTGGGACTCTTTAGAACATTAATTCCCTACAGTGTCATTGAAATCAAACCAGCAAATGTTCTCAAAAATTTCCCAAGGTGTGGGACATCCTGGTTGCAAAGAACTGCACTTTACTGATGGCACTGATGCTTTGAAAATGAAACCTTGCGTTCCTACTTTGAAAAGTGGCCATGCTTCATGCTAGCTCAACCAAGAACAAACACAAAATGTGCACACTGTGCACTGATGTCCTTCAAGTTGAAGCTGCTTGCACAAACTGTTTCAGTTCGGCTCTTCCTAGTTGTTCTCAGCAATTACACTGAATACAGTTCAGACCCTCCATCCATAGTCTCCTGGGATTAATTGGAATGTGATGCTGAAGTTTGAGTGCAATATTGACATGTCCCCTCTGGATGTACTTTGGTATGCTACTGCAACTTGTTAAGCTGCTGCACAACATTTTACAGTTTTTTCATCAAGCATTTTGAGTAATTACATGAATGCTGTAAGAAGTAATTATACCTAGGTGCCCAATTTAGAGGAGCCCATTGGGATTTGTTCCTATTTGAACCAGCTGGAAGGAGAACAACTTCTTAGAACCTGAAGGTATGGATTCATGTTTGAAGCTTCTGGGTCATTGGTAAACCAAAGTTCATCTCAAGATGGTACCTACAATTCAGGTGAGTTTTCTAAAAACGTTTGACAGATGGATTTCAATGCAACTTTGAGCAATTGATCTCCTCAGTAGTCCCACTTTCTTTGTTAAACTTGGTGAACCTAGGTAACAGAGCTCTCTTCCTGGCAGAGTTTAGATATTGGAGCTGAACTCTGATGTGAATGCGCTTGCTGAAAACCACTTGTAAGTGCATAAATGAAGCAGTTTATGCAAGCAGCTTCATCTTATAGCTACTAACATTCCTAGAAAGACATCACCACTTTAAAATCACCTTAGAAAAGCATCACATTGAAGAGTAGTTGCTAAACAGTGTGCAGTAAGGTTTCCAGATTTCATCCAACTAGCACATTCCCAGACTTCATTCACACATTGACAGCAATTTCCGACTCTGCCTGGGAGACTCTAGGAAGTAAGACAGTTTTGTGCTTTGGAAATGCTTGTTGAGAACAGCTAGAAAGTGCCAAATGAAACAGTGTGTGCAAGCAACTTAAATTTGCAGGAACTAACTTTGTTCTCAGTGAGCACATTTCAGTTTTTCCATGGTTGAACCATGGAATGAGCCATTACAGCTTCTTGAACCTTGGAAGCAAGGTTTCAGTTTTCAATCATCTGAGACAATGATAAATGGCAGTTCATTGCAAGTGGTTATGACAGTACTAGGGAGTTTTCACAGAGTTTGCTGCTTTGTTTTCAATGGGGCTTTAATGGATAAAACTTCTTGAGAGTACCAGTTTCTTATTCTAACTTCAGGTACCAGGTGCATGTACTCTCTATGAAACATCATGTTCCTGTTGAAAACACCTAAGGAAAGTAGTACTATAATTGTAATTGCTAAAGTGTTTGTAATAGCATTTCCAAAGTTCAACCAAAGGGCACATTTACAGATCAATCATACTTCAGGAGCACTTTCAACTTCTTCCAAGGAGACAGTAGAAACAGGGGCAGAATTTTGATATGAATGTGTTTGTCAAGAAGAACTAGAAAGTGCAAAACTAAAACAGTTTGAGCAATCAGATTATCCTTTCAGGAACAAATTTATAACTCAGTGTGACCACAGAGCTTGTCCCTGGTTGAGCTAAATTGAAGCACCATGGTTTTTCACATATTGTAAGCAAGGTTTCAATTTTGAAGGGCTGGGTCTTTTGTAAATGACAGTTTGTTGCAAGTGGGAACCTGCAGTGTTAGGAAGTTTTCACAGACCATTTTCTGCATCATTTCTTTGAAGCTTTGGGTAACTGGCCTACTTGACAATACCAGTTTCTTAATGTAAATTGTGGGAACAATAAATAAGTGCTCCCTTTATGGTTGTATTAAAAATGCCTGAGAAATACAACCCATAAAAGTGCAGTAGCTAAATAGTTTGCAGTAGCACTTCCAAAGTTCATTCTGAGAGTGAATTTCCAGAGTGAAAACTTATGTAACACATTCCAGTTCTTCCTAGGAGATTCTCAGAACAGGTACAGAATTGTGTTGCAACTGTGAAGCCATTTGTGCAGGTAGCTTCACCTTACATGTACTAAGTTCTCAGTTATGTACATAGGACTTGTTTCTGGTTAAACTACTAGGAGGCACTACTGCTTTTCTGATGATGGGAACATTTTTCAGTTTTGAAATATCTGTCCCATTGGTAAATGACATTTCATCATAAGCAGAAACTGGCAGTACTACATAGTTTTCACACAGAATTTCCTACTTATTTTTCAAAGAGAGTTTGGAGAAATGACTTTCTTGACACTCACAAGTTCTAATATTAACTTGGAGAACACTGACACAGGTGGTATCTAAGACTCATCATGTTCCTATAAAAAATGAGAAAAGAAACACATAGATTACAGTTGATAAGTTGAAGTTAGCATTTATAAATTTCATTGAGAAAGTATGTTTTTAGGTGCAAGTCATACTCAAGCAGTGAGTTCCAATTCTATCTAGGAGACTCTGGGAATGGAGGCAGTAGAGTACTGTGAATGTGCTTGCTGAAAAAATATAGTAAGAGCAAAAATGAAAGAGTTTGTGAAAACAGGTCCAATTTGCAGAAACTTCTCAATGTGCACATTGGGTTTTTATCTCTCCTTAAATTACCAAGGGTCACTACCACATTTCAGATGTTGGAAGCAAGATTTCAGTTTTGAAGTTTCTTTGCCATTGGTAAGAAGCAGTTCATTGTGAGGTGGAAGTGGAAGTGATAGTTTTCACAGAGTGCTATTTTTTTTTATTGTAAACAAATGGGATACATGTTGTTTCTCTGCCTGTACATGGCGTAAAAGCATACCATTTGTGTAATCATAAATTTACATAGGGTAATGTTGTTTGATTCATTCTGCCATTTTTTCCCTTCTCCCCTACCCCTCCCCTCCCTCTATACAGTCCTTCCTTCCTCCATTCCTGCCCCCCTCCCTAAACCCAACTCCAACCCCAACACTAATCCCTCCCACCCCCCATTATGTGTCATCATCCACTTATTAGCGATATCATTCTTCCTTTGGTTTTTTGAGATTGGCTTATCTCACTTAGCATGATATTCTCCAGTTTCATCCATTTGTCTGCAAATGCCATAATTTTATCATTCTTTATGGCTGAGTAATATTCCATTGTATGCTATTTTGTTTTTAATAGGATTTGGGGGAAAGTTTTTTTCTTGACAGAATCACATTCTTCTTCTTACTCTGGGCATCTAGGTACATGTTTTGCCTAAGACCTACAATGATCACATTCAAAAGGCCTGAGGAAAAAATTCACGTAGAATTGCATTTTCTGGGGCTGTGGTTGTGACTCATTGGCAGAGCACTTACCTAACACATGTGAGGCACTGGGTTATATCCTCAGTGTTAGGGAGGTCTGAGGTGACTGGATGGAGGCAGGGCATCAGGCAGCCTGCCCACACCAAAGAACAACCAATCAGATGCCAACAGAAAAAAACCTAATGGCGTCTCACACCCACCTGTCATTCAGCAGGATTCCCAGCCAATCCCAGAAGGACACAGGTCCCAGCAGGGTCTCTGGTCAACCCCAGGAAGGCACATCCACCCCTGAACCTTCCCCCATTTACCTCAAAGTACAAAAATGCTGCCCCATCAGAGCCACATTGTGACTTCCCCGGCCCCTTACCTTGGTGAACCAGTGAATCTCGCCAGAGAGCTGATCCAGATAAAACTTTGTTTAGTTGCTTTTGGTCTGATCCCTTTTTGGCCAGCATCTGATCTTATATTTTGGGGCCAAAACCCAGGAGAAGGTCCTTGGACTTCCCTGCATCAGGGTTGAGGTCCACCCTCTCCTTCAGATGAACCAGGAAATTCTTGTGCTGCTTCTTTTCTCTTCACCGGGGCTGACAAAGTGGGGTAAGTTCCTTACATTTCCCTTGGCCTTTCAGTTGCACCTTCCATCACGGAGATCTATCCATAAGTCATGCATGCATACCAGACCCCTGCCCATTCCATTTGGGACCAGGTAGATTGTGGAGATGTCCCAGTCTCTGACTGCACCCCCACTGTCCATTTTGGGGCCCCAAAGGCTACGGAGATGTTCTAGCCTCTGGTCTCCCACCCTCCATTTCATGGGTGAGCACAATCAGAATTTGGAATGCCTCTTTCTGTTCCAGTTCACACTCCAGGTAATACTGAAATGTCATGGCATACTCCGAGTCTTCCTTAGAACAAAAACTTTGGGCTCTGTATGTTATAATTTTGCCAAATAGAACTCACCCAAGGCTTACACCTAAGTGACTAGTCTTTTATTCTACTTAGGCCTGGCCTCAGTATGTCATAGACATAGCTCAAAATGGCCAGCAGAGGGAAATTTTGACTTTCAAATCCTCACTGATTTGAACAATTATTTTCACTGAGCAGAGAAATGGTCAGAAGTGCCTTACTTTCAGGATTTTTGGGATTTATGCTCTTGTACCTTCCTTTGTTCTACCTGCTCCACTGCCCAAGTTTTCCTCCTCAGAGACGGTTCCAAGCATCTCCCCCACTGTTCTCCTGCAACTTCTTCCTCATTTTCAGATTCACTAGAACTGCTCTCAGCTCTCCCCTCTTGTCCACCCTGTCCTTACTCAGGTCAAACTTCCTCCCCTTATTCTCCACTGGAAGGTTTCTCCTCTTCTCTTCCCTCTTCTCCTCTTAATGGTCCCTCCTCCTCTTTTCTCTCTTCTCCTCTTGCAGCCAAAACTCCACCCGCTTCTTCTCCTCCTTCCACCTTTTCCCCATCTCCCTCCTCTCCTATTAATTCTCATACCTGATCTCATGAAACTCTCCCACCACCCAACTCATACCTCCTCTGTCCTCTCCAGGAAGTGGCTGGTGCAAAGGGCATTGTGTGAGTCCATGTCCCATTCTCACTTCAGGATCTTTCCCAGATCATAAAACACTTAGGATCTTTCTCTGCTGACTCTTCTACTTACATTAAGGAATGTAGGTGTCTTTCTCAGGCTTATGATCTCACCTGGCATGATGTTTATGTTGTTCTTTCTTCCAGTCTCACCCCAGATGAACGAGTCTGCATTCAGTAGGCAGCACAAGATCATGCTGACCAAATCCACCTAATGGACATAACCCTAACCACAGGGGCAGCAACAGTCCCAACAACCAAATCAAATTGGGACAACCAAGAAGGCCAACAGAGTTGCTGCCACTGCACTCACATGGTTCAATATCTCATAACAGGCATGCAGGCAGTCTCCAATAAAGTGGTAAAACTTGATAAACTGAGGGAAATTACCCAGGATCTGGATGAGAATACAGCCTTATTTCTTAACTGCCTTACAGAGGCCCTTACCAAATATACTAAACTGGACCCTGAATCTCCCTCTGGGGCTACAGTGCTAGCAACCCACTTCAATTCTCAATCGGCCCCTGATATTAGAAAAAAGCTCAAATGAGCTGAGGTTGGCTCTCAGACCCCTACCAGAGATCTTGTAAAAATGGCCTTCAAAACATATGCCCAAGAGGAGTGGGCCAAACTAGCCAGGCAGGCTCATTTACAGAATAAAGTGATGGTCCAATCCCAAGCCTTGGCAGCTGCCCTGAGGCCTGTAGTTCCAGAGAGTTTCAAAGGGGATCCAGCAATCCTCTCCACCAGGGGCTTGCTTCAAATGTGAACACAAAGGTCACAGGGCCAATTGGTGCCCAAACCCACAGTCATCCTCCAGGTCGTGTCCCACCTGCAAACAAGGAGGACACTGGAAAAGCGACTGCCCTATGGAAAGTCCCTCTCCAGCGCCTCCAAACTGGGGTGTGGTCAGCCTGGTGGTCCCTTCCCTTGAGCTGTTGGGATTCAGAGAGGATTGAGGAGCCCAGACTCGAGGACCCTCAACACCCTTGCAGAACATATGGTAATGATCCAGGTAGTGGGTAAGTCCATAACATTTCTTGTGGACATGGGAACTACCTATTCAGTCTTGCCTGTCCACTCTGGGCCTTTGTTTCCTTCCCAGATTTCAGTTATGAGAATTGATGGGAAACCCTCCTTCCCAAACAGAACAGCTTAACTATCCTGTATCTTGGAAGGGCATCCTTTTACATAATCTTTTCTGGTCTTTCCCTTCTGTACAGCTCCCCTCCTAGGCAGAGATGTTCTCCAACTCCTAGGAGCCACCTTACAACTTCTACCCAAGGATACTACCACTCACCTTCTCCTACCTCTGATTCTTACACTCTCTAGCACCCTCACACCACCTACTCTACTGCTGCCCCCAGACCTTGTCGACCCTCAAGTCTGGGACACCTCCAAACCAGTAATAGCCTCCCATCACTAGCCAGTCCTTATCCAACTGAAACCTCAAATTAGATTCCCTTTGCATCCCCAGTTTCCTATCTCCTATACCCACAGGGAAGGACTTAAACCCATCATAGACTGGTTACTTACTCAGGGACTCCTCATCCTTACTGATTCCACCTGGAACACCCCCATATTGCCAGTATGCAAATCCTCAGGGGTCTATCACTTATTCCAGGATCTCTGCCTAATTAACAATGCAGTTATTTCCATTCACCCATTGATTCCCAACCCTTACACTCTTCTTTCTCACATTCCCCCTTCCACCATTAACTTCACAGTCCTGTGACTGCTTCTTAAAGATGCATTATTTACAGTTTCTCTTCACCCTGACTCCTATTACCTCTTTGCCTTCACATGGGAGGATCCTACATCTCTTAGGTCTCAACAACTGACATGGACAGTTTTACCCCAGGGATTCTGGGACAACCCCCACCTCTTTGGGCAAGCTCTAGCTCAGGATTTGGCTACTTGTGACATAGGAGATAGCACTCTCCTGCAGTATGTGGATGACCTTCTCCTATGTAGCTCATCCCTCAAGACCTCTCAAACTCACACTGCTCAGTTCCTTAACTGTCTGGGGTCTCAGGGTTATCAGCCAAGGCCCAGCTCACCACCTCTTTAGTCACATATTTAGGCATACTCCTCACACCTACCTCTAAGAACCTCACAACTGAGAGTCTCCAGACCCTCCGTGGCCTCCAGCTGACTGAAATGGCAGATTCTATTCTCACATCCCTGGGTCTGGCAGGCTGCTTCAGGCACTGGGTCAGTAACTGTGTAATCCTTGCCCAACCCCTGTACCAGGCAGGAAAGGAGACCCCACATGGGCCCCTTACCTCTCTCAATATGACAGTTAACTCTTTTTACAAGCTCAGGGATGTTCTTAAATCCTCCCCTACTCTTTCTCTCTCTTACACTAACTGTTCTTTCCATCTCTTCACAGATGAAAGAGTTTTGCCATGGGCTTCCTAGCTCAACCAACTTGACCTTCCTATAGACTGGTGGCATATCACTCCAAGCAGCTTGATTCTATGGTTTGTGGGTGGTTACTATGCTTCTGGGTCCTGGCAGCAGCAACTGAACTAAGGAAGTCATAAAACTCACCTTACTCCAACCAGTAACTGTACGCTCCACTCACCAACTCCAGGACCTCTTAAGCCATAAATCCCTTTCACTCCTAAGCCCTTCACTGATTCAAGAATCCCATCTCCTCTTTATAAAATAACCCACCATCACTCTCTGCTCTTCCTCTTCTCTCAACCCTGCCTCCCTCAACCATCAGTCATTCCTACCCACAGGTACTGGAGGCCCTATGCTCACCCCGTGAGAACCTTTTTGATTAACCACTCCCCTCACCTGACTTAACCATTTTTGTAGGTGGCAGTTCAGTGCTAGGTCCCAAGAGATGCCATAGAGTCCCTTATGTGGTAATCACCACCACTTCAGTTCTGGAAGCCAGCTGCCTTCCAGAAGTTACTGCCTCCCAAAACGTCAAACTCTTTGCCCTCACTAGGGCCCTCATTCTATCCAAAGGCAAACAGGTTAACATTTACACAGATTCCAAATATGCCTTCTTGATTGCTCACTTACATTCAGCTATTTGGAAGGAGCATGTGTTTCTAACCACAAAGGGATCACCAGTGGTCAGTGCCTTCCTGATTTTCAAACTCTTGGAGGCACTTCAGCTGCCATCCCAAGTTGCCATAATACACTGCCAAGGACATCAAAATTCCTCAGACCCTATAGCCATGGGTAACAACCTGGCAGACTCTATAGCATGGGATTGACAACAAAGTCCTCAACATCCCCCATCCTATTCCTATCCACTGCAATCAAACCTGAATATTTTCCACAGGAACAAGAAGACCTAACAACCAAGGGAGGCCATCTTGGGGATGATTGCTGGAACTTCCTGGGGGACCAGATTGCCCTTCCTAAGCAGCAAGCTTAAAACTTAATGATGGACATTCATAAATCTCTTCATATTGGCCCCAGGCCTCTTGTACAATTTCTCCAGCCTCTCTTTTATCTTCCAGGAGTGAGAACAATTCTTCAGCAGATCCACTGCCCTTGCCGTGTATGCTCCACAGTATCCCCACAAATGGACATCAAACCCAAACTCCCAGATGAGAGGCCATTAGTCAGGCAAAGACTGGCAGATCTACTTTGCCTACATGCCTAGACACAAAAGTCTCCATTAGTTTCTTATTTTGGTTGATACTTTTTCAGGCTTAGTAGAAGCCTTCCCTACCTCCAGAGAAACTGCAGACACCATTGCCTCCATTCTCATTGAGTAAATCATTCCCAGATTCAGACTTACTGCATCTATCCAGTCAGACAACGGACCTGCCTTCACCTCTCAGGTTGTTCAACTAGTCTCCAAAGGCCTCAATATCACCTGGAGTTTCAACATCCCCTATCGACCCCAATCCGCCAGTGCCGGGGTCCAGCCCTAGCAGGGGTCGGGGGTCCTAGGTGGATGGGAGGCGTTGGCACAGTGGAGAAATAGCACACAGAGACACCAAGTGTTCTGAGGCTGAATCTGTCTTTATTTTTTCTGCCAGTCTTTTTATAGATATTTTTCTTTAGTAATTAATATGTCATTTTATGGTTAGTTTAAAATAAGAAAAACCTTCAAAAGTACAATATATGCTTCTTCTCAAAGTACACATTCTCTCTATATGACAGCCCAGACCAAAACAACCTTATTTCCCAGCTAGATTAAAACAACCTTGTCTCCCAGATAAACTGAAACAAACTTATCTCCCAGCTAAACTGAGGACACCATGATCTGGCAGCCTTTAACCTTCAGAACAAACACATCATTAGATTTTCTGAGAAACAACCCCCACCATGAACTCCAGTGTTTAACAGTGAAAAGTTTTTACTATTATTAAAGGGCAAAGAAATCAAATTATAGTTAATATTTAGTATATTCTATTTCATATAACGGTGACCTACAATCTTATTCTGATTCTTGAAGAATTAGAATAAACATAGGAAAAACAAATTATATTTATGACTAACCTAAATGTTTTTATTATATAAAGTATCTCTAGAAACAACTATTGAAACTAGGAAAGCAACAAAGGCTAAACACCACATCCAAACTCAGAGAAATGCCTTTTTATCCATCTATTATTATACTAAAGCAATCACAGGTTCCTTTTAACTTGAATATAGCTACAATTGTTTATTTTTATATATTTTATCTATGTATTACTGCTAAATTTTTTACTGTGTACTATTCTGTGTCTCAATACAGTAAAACCTTCCCAATGTTTTTCCAATAAGTTTCTAATGATATATTGATTATTAATATTAAAAAGCAACTACACATGGAGACATGCCATGCCTATGGCCCCCAAGAGGGAGGGTGACCAACAGAACTGTGTCAAGTGTTGAGTCATCTATTCCAACAGACCGTGTCAAGTGTCAGATCCTCTACTCCAACAGACCATGTCAAATGTCAGAGTGGCAGGGAATAGATGCGGCACTCCAATAAGGTTTAAAGGGCTAACAACATGCTCAAGGACCATCTCATTAAATGTATCATTGAACTCAAACTCTCCTGGCCCAATATCCTTCCATTTTCCCTTACCCACATTTGGGTAGCCCCTAGAGTCCCCTTAGGTCTTAACCCTTTTGAGCTGCTCTATGTGTGCCCTTTCCTAGTCAACCCAAACTTCTCAGTCACCGCTCCCCCTTTGGCATCTTACTTACCCTATCTCACAATCTTGCACAAGCTCTTAAGGGAGCGTGTGGACTACTATCTCCCTGTTTCATCCACAGCCTCATCTCCAGCTGAACCAACAACCTAATCAATCATTGTTCCTCTGCAATTGAGAGACACAATTTTGCTCCAGGAATTACATTCTCAATCACTGCAACATCACTGGACTGAACCTCATACAGTTATACTTACCATCCCAACCACGGTCCAACTTCTAGACCACTCCTCCTGGTACCATGTCTCCCACCTTAAAAAAGTACCTGTCCTAGTTACCCAGACCTGGGTCTCCATTGTGTTGGGGCCTGCCAAGCTCAAAATCTCTCACCAGTCCTCTATTACTCCTACTAATAATTAATCTGTCTCAGGTGTCTATCCCAACCTACAGGTGGTGTTTCTATGTCCAGGAGACATGGCAGAAGTATGGAACATTGCACTCTCATATCATAGAGGAAAAAGACTGTTCCCCTGCAGGATGTGACCAGGAAATCACTTTCAGTCTCAAAGATTTTAACCCTCTATATGTCTCCTCTCAGTCCCTGCTATAGTTTGGTTCCTATATGACCAGACTAAAGCATTCTGCTAGACGGAGCCCACCATCTATGGGGGTGCCCCTACAACCAGTGTAAAAGGAACTTCAGTGGCACTGTGAGGGACCCAAAGGGCAACTTGATAATGAGTGCAAATGGTGAATGGCAATTTATAACCATCAATATCAAAGACCCCTGGGCCCCCATGTGGGCCTCGGGGGTTGATGGCAAAATCTATTCATGGTACAGAGCCAAATATCTCATAGATTCACTTAGAATCTGGAAAGCCTATACTCAGGTGGTTCCTCAGGTTCACATAATGGTTCAAGAGCAAGAAAAGGAGATCCAATGCCAACTCAATGCAGTCACTCATTCCAATGTTAACCCCTGTTCATGGCTTACCCTGGTACATCAAGTCCTTCAGCTTCTCAATTTGTCCAGGGTAAACAATATCACAGATTCCTTTCTCTGTGTAGGTTTGGATTGCCACCCCCCATCAGTCATCCCTATCAATGCTCCCCTTAACTCTTCCTCAGCACCTCACAGGGCCCCCTCTTTACCTTTGGAGGGGGTTTCCCTTTTTCACAACTCCTCAGAAAACTTTATCTACTGTTACACTTCCTCTACATTGGTACCTTGAAATTGAACTGTTCACATCTCCTCCTCTATGTTTGCTTCTCCAGGATTCTTTTCTGGTGCAATGGCACCCAACAAAGAAATTAGATTCCAGTGTGCCCTCTGCTTTCTGTGTGCCCTCCTATGCTGTGTTCCTCAGCAGATACTATAGAGTTCACCTGAATTATTCTGGCCTGCTTAGAATCCCATCCCTAGAGTGAAATGGGCCATATTCCTACCAGTGGTGGTTGGGCTTGCCCTAGCCTCCTCACTCATGGCCTCCGGGTTTGGGGCAAGAGGACTTGGTTATGCAGTCACTGCCACTCAGAAACTAGAACAGCAACTTCAAGAGGCAGTAGAGGCCTCTGCTGCCTCCCTGGCATCCCTACAAAAACAAATATCTTCTGTTGCCCAAGTTTCCTTACAGAACCATTGAGCACTAGATCTCCTGATGGCAGACCAAGGGGAAACATGAATCATCCTAAGAGAAGAATGTTGTTACTACATCAGTGAAACTAGACTGGTAAAGAAAAACATTGAGGCTCTCCGACATCTAAGTGAAAGATGAAGCAATAACAGACAAATGGTCCTTGGCCAGGATGGCTAAATTCCACTCTTATCACCTGTATGACCCCTATCCTTACTCTCATATTAGTTATAGGATTCCTACTAATGATTGCTTCCTGTCTTTTCAGGTTTGTCCAGAATTTCATGAGCAAGGTTGCCAGAGTAACATACAACCAAATGTTCTTGAACTCTTATAGCCACCTCCCTACTGAACCCACATCCAAACCTTCTTCCCACAATGACCCCTAATAAGTAGGAAGTAGTTAGATGGAGTCCAGCACCTTATATCACCAAAAATGTGATATAGGAATGGTAGGGCCATCTGAGGTGACTGGATGGGGGCAGGGCATCAAGCAGCCTGTGCTTGCCAAAGAGCAACCAATCAGACACTGACAGATAATCCCTAAAGATGTCTTGAAACTGCCTGTCACTCAGAGGGATTCCCAGTCAATTCCAGAAGAGATACAGGTCCAAGAAGGGTTTCTGGCCAACCCCAGGAAGACATATCCACCCCTGAACCTTCCCCCACCTACCCCAGAGTACAAAATCACTGCCCCATTGGAGCTGCAGCATGGATTCCCTGGCTCTTTACTCTGGTGAACCAATGAATCTCACCTGAGAGCTTATCCCAATAAAACTTTGTTTAGTTGCTTTTGGTCTGATCCCTTTTTGACCAGCATCCGATCTTACTCTCAGCACCATATAACAATTAAATTAAAAATGTTTTTCAAAAAGAGTTAATAAGTGTGATTGCCAAAGAATTTGGAGCTGTACTTTCAAAGTTCAACCTGACAGCAAGGTACCAGAGTGCACTCACAGTTCTGTATCACTTTTTAGTTTTTCCTAGAACACTCTGGGAGCAGATGCAGAACCTTGCTGTGAATGTTCTTGGTGAGAATGACTAGAAAGAACAAAACTGAAACAGGTTGTGAGAGCAGCTTCAACTTGTAGAAACTAACTTTATTCTAAGTGTGCACAAATTTTTTTTTCCCTGTTTGAACTACCATGAAGGTCAAACCCTTTTAGGTCTTTCAACATAAGAGACCAATTTTGAATCCACTATGCTATTTGTATGTGGTAGTTCATGGCAAGCAGAAACCAGTTTGTGTAAGAAACCTCAACCTGCAGAAACCAACTTGGTTTTTTTCTCAGTATGCACATTGGGTTTGTTCCTGGATGAACTAACATGAGCTACTATTACTTTTTAGACATCAGAAGCAAGTTTTGAAGCTTCTGTGCCAACTGTAGTTCAATTCAAGAAGTACCTGAAATTGCTGGCACTATTCAGAGAAATTTGCTACTGAATTTTACATGCGGCTTTGAGGAATTTATTTTTGAAAATGCCCATTTTATTATTACTATAACACTAAAGTACAAGTGCTTCTAGTCCCATGATGTTTCTATTCAAAATATCTCAGAAAAGCAGAATATACAACATCAGTTGCTAAAGAGTTTGCAGTTGCACCTCCAAATTCATCTGGAGAGCCCATTACCAGAGTGAACTCATACAGCAGTAATATGAATAAATTCATCTTTGAGACTCTAGGGACAGGGAAACAACAGTGCTATGAATGCTGAGAAGAACTAGAAAGAGCAAAAGTGAAACATTTGTGCAAGAAGCATCAACTAGAAAGAACTAACTTAGTTCTTTGTGTTCTTTGTCCCTGGGTAAAGTACTGGTTTTCAGAGGTTGGAAACATGGTTTCAGTTCTGAGTGCTTTACAAGTGGTAAAGGGCAGTTTATTGCAAATGGGAAATGACTGTACTTTGGAATTTCACAGAGAATATGCTACTTTATTTTCAATGGGGCATTGGGAATTTGACCTTCCAAAAATACCAGTTTCTTATTTTATTTGGGTCACACCTGTTCCTGTACTCTGTAACATCCCTCATGGTCCTATTAGTTAAATTTACTAACCCACACATTTTTTTTAGGTGATAAAGGAATTGAGTGTTGGTTTCTATAAAATGTTTAACATACAATACCCACTGTTTCTAGGAGTTTAGCAAGAATAGATGGCTTATGTTGTTAACTATACTTTTCTGATATCTTGTTTTATGGGTAACCATAAACTCAACTATAATTGAGTAAATTAGATTAAATTTAAATGAGATGAGTTTTCATTAATGTGTTTATTAAAAGAGATATTTGATTAATTTACAAAGTTAAAATATTAAAACATCACTTCCAAAATATAAATTCAAGTTCTCCTAAGGGAATAGTCCCTAATGTTTCCAAGGGAAGCCATACATGTTCAGCAAAACCCTTATCCATTTTTCCTATGAAACTGTAGAAGCTAAGAGGTTTCCAAGGGTAACCCCATGAGGAAACTCAGCTGATCTTCAACAATGTATAGGAACAAGGTCAATTCTGACCAACTAGATCTTAAACACTTGGCAGGAGAGGCATAGCCAAAGCACAGTCATACGTGGCATGATGTTCTTGCCTAAGGCGAAAAAGAGGTGCTGTGACCAGTGTGCCAAAACTTGTGGGTTCCAGTGGGGGTCAATGAGAGATTAGAAAATAAAGATTCACACACGCAGATTATGTAAGTAACCCTGGAATCAGGTAGAGTGCTGCTTTCTGATACAGAAATAGAGCTCAAGAGCTATGACAACAATTTTTATATCTGTCTCATTATCAGGTGAAAGACTATGCAAGCAATATTCTTTGAATTCAGAAAAGTTACAGAAAATAGAAACATCAATGAAGATTTTCCACAGTTGAAATCCACAGTTGCAAAGTGCAATGTTAGGAGATTTGTATAACTCTCAGGAATGTACATTGTTTAAAGTTACTGTTAAGCTGGGAGGCTTAGAAGTAGCAGAGTTGGTGAAACATTGTGGTAGTCTAGTAAGAGAAATCATCTATTCCCAGGAGCTATGTGACTAAGACGAAGGTCAAAGCTGATAGGACTCTTGCACAGAATCTTCCCATGCAGGACATTAGCACAGCATCTGAGCATTCTGTGCCCTTGCACAGGTACATTCCCAGGCAACTGGCATGCCACAGTCATCAGAGA
The DNA here is from genome assembly GCF_902686445.1 of Sciurus carolinensis. Taxonomy (NCBI): domain Eukaryota; kingdom Metazoa; phylum Chordata; class Mammalia; order Rodentia; family Sciuridae; genus Sciurus; species Sciurus carolinensis. The sequence continues at coordinate 46,599,825 of NC_062232.1, forward strand.
CCCCATTCTCAGACATTGCTCTTCCATTCTCTGTCACTGCTCTTCACAAAGGGGTAAAGTTCACCTGGAAGTTCCAACTAAGCAAATTGTGTAAAGAAACCCATCTACACTGGATCAAGTGTTGTCAATTGATTTGTTAAGTAATAAGTCCAGGCCTACTAGACAGGATTCTTTCCTTATAATACTCCCTTAGGAGATGATATATTTGGAATCATTTGGAGGATTGTTTGCAACTTTGTAGGGAATTCAAGAATCTCATAAGTATGATGGATTTTATGTTAGGGGTCTGCCTTCTTATGCTTTGCTTGTTATCCCTGGTTATAAGATCTATTTCTAATTTCGGAGAGGTTCTAATTAAAAGGACAAGGGATACTCATGTCATGATGTTTAAAAATATAAACCATTAATTCAGGATTTTTGCTCTTTGACCCTGGTGTTTTCTCAAAACCCCCATAAAAGATAACATGATGTCATCAGTATCAATGTGAGACATCCAGAACTCAGTTGTAGCTTTATTTGCTTTCAAATACAAAAAACACTCACAGGAACTGAGAAGCGACTGTCTTGGTCAAGACTTCCTCAGGGATTCAAGAGCTTCCATACATTCTTGAATGGAGCCTTAGTCACTGACTTGGTTTTCCTCCCAGGAGAGGAACCATTTTGTGTTTTGTTAAAATATTTGATGATAGCCACAGGGAACAACCATGCTGAAGTTGCTGCCAAACAGGATGCCAAGAGGGAGTTGCCAGAAAAACCCAAAGTTCTGCTAGCCCTAGAAATTTAACTGTCCTCAGGTACTCTCCTAATGAACAAAAAGTGAGAAAAAAAGGGAGAACAAAGGCCAAGAGAGATTGATGGCTTACATGAGACCACCAAGTATATATTCCAGAATAGCTAGCTTACAGACTCGTCCATCAATAGCATGAACTTGCCCACATGGGGGAAACTGCCATGGAAATATTATTAGACTGGTACTACCTCATTGATTATCTCCCAAAACTCTACTCCTCTGTCTCCAAGCATTGTATGACTTGCTTACAAAACAATGCTCATGAGGTCACTGTGAACTTTTCACATTTGAGAATATGGAAGTGGACTTCAATGAAGTTACCCTGAACTGAGACATACTTATTAGTTTTCATCTGTATTTTCTTGGGATGGATGAAAACGTTTTCATTTGAACTAAAAAGACAAAATAGATAACTAAGCCTCTCCTAAGGGATGTTATTCCCAGATATGGGATGCCTCTAACAATTGTGTCAAACAATGGACCAGCAGTTGTGGCCAAGGAAGTACAAACTGGTGAAAAGGGATTTAAAAATTGGATGGAAACTATATACTTCCTATCACCCACAGAGCTCAGGAAAAATAGAGCTCAGGAAAAATAGATTACATGAATCAAACTCTCAAGCAATCACTAGATAAACTATTTTAGCAGACCAGTATATCTTGGGTAGACGTGCTTCCTATTGCTCTCTTAAAAATGAGATGTTCTTCCTGGGCAAGCATAGGTTTTGTCACAATTTGAAATACTATAGTTGTGACCACCCTCATTGGTTAGCATAAGGGAAGACATCGGAGAATCAGAAGACTTAGATTTACATAAACACCTACAAGGACTGGGACCCACCATCTCAAAATTTAATCCTTTCTGATTAATTGTGGCTCGAAGTCCACTTTAACTGATATAAGGACAGAAATCCCTGCTTGCTTATTCAGTCCATGTGAATAATATGTTTTTTTCCCATCTTTTTATTATTTTCAGTCTGTGGATACCTTTGCCTATAAGGTTAGTCTCTTGGGTATCGTTCTTTAGTCCAATTTGCCAGTCTATGTCTTCCAATTGATGCATTTAGTCCATTGATGTTCACAGTTGTTACTGAGATATGATTTGTGTACCTGGTCAGTTTGGTTTATTTGCAGTTTTTTGATTTGAATTAGTTTCTCTTTGATTGACTATTCCTTTAATTTAATTTCTCACTTCATTGCTTTTTGCTTTTTAATTTTATCTTTATGGAATATTTTTTTGAGAATATTTTGAAGTGTAGACTTTCTGGTTGTGAATTCTTTTAACTTTTGTTTATCATGGAAGGTTTTTGTTTCATCTTCAAATCTGAACCTTAATTATGCTGGATAATAGATTCTTGGTTGGCATCCATTTTCTTTCAATGTTCTTTCATAACTTCGAGGGCCTGGGTTGAGAAATCAAGTGAGATCCATATTGGTTTTCTCATATATGTAATCTGTTTTTTTTTTTTTCTTTCAGCCGTTAAAGTTTTATACTTTTTCTGTATGCTACATATTTTTATTATAATGTACCTTGATGTGAGTCTGTTGTAATTTTGTGCACTTTGACTCATATACAACTCTTGTATTTTCTTTTCAATTTCATTCTTTAAATTTGAAGAATTTTCTGATATTATTTCATTGTAAAGGTTGTGCATTACTTTGATTGGTATCTCCACACCGTCTAACCTGATAAATATTAAATTTGTTTTTTTTTATATTATTCTACATTTCTCGACAGTTCAGTTCATGGTTTTTTTTAATATCTCTCCATAGTAAACTCTTTTAAAGATTTTATATTTTGTCATCATTGTCTGAGGTTCTGTCTTTCAGTTAGTCTAGTCTGTTGGTTATACTTTCAACTGATTTTTTAATTTGGTATATTTTTGCCTCATTTCAAGGATTTCTGTTTGGTGTTTTTTCAGAACATATATATCTTTATTGATGTGATCTTTTGCTACCTGTATTTTCTCTCTTACATCATCTTTTAATTCACAGATCAGTTTAACTATGTACATTTTAAACTCCTTCTCTCACATTTCTTCCACTGTGGTGTCAATGTATTCTATTATTGGAGTATCTTGGTTTGTTTGGGACAATTTTTTCTGTTGTTTTGTAATGTTGTTTGTTTTTCTACCCCATCTAACTATGGATCTGAGGCAGTAGAGTTTCTACCCAGTGGACTTATAGTATCCCTGAAAGTTTCTAGTACCTCACTATTTATGGGGAGACAAATAACAACAACAAATGCAAAAAATTTATAGCATTAAAGCAAATAGTTCCTACTATGACATCTATAATGTTAATTATCACAATAAACAGAAATAGTATTAGCAGTTATGGCCAATAATAAAAACAGCAAGTTTGCAAACAGGTTTACATTTTCAAATGGTGGACAGGGATAGAAGAGAAGTGATATAGGATATGATGATTATGAGGGAGGAGAAAAGAGAGAAGTAAAAGTTTAAAGGAAAATTGAAAGAGAGAACAATAGAGATCATTATCAGAAGAAAAGAGAGAATCAAGGGAAACAGGTCAGAGAAAAAATATATAAAGTAAAAATTTTAAAAAAAATACAAAATAAAATTAAAGTATACTAATCAAACATCCTAGTTCACAAAAACTAACCTATGTAAAATAGCTGGTTTAAAAAGTGCTAGAGTTAATAAAGAAAAATAGGAAACTGTATAAATGTCCACATAACATTAAGGTCATAATTAAACAGTGAAAAGGAATATTTTTAAAAAGGAAAAAATTCTTGATAAAAAGATAAAGAATTCTTCTATTAGTGTTCAAAATAATCTCAGTTTCTCTTCTCAGCAGTTTTAGGTGGGGCCTTCTGGAGTGTGATACTCCACCCTCTGGATTGTTGTAGTGAGAGAGGTAATCCCATTGGTGGAGTTCTTGGAGGCAGGGTTTAGGTTTAGGCAGGCTCCAGGCTTACAGGCACTTAAGACTGATTGGTCTGGAGATTTTAAATCAGAACACCTTAAGTACCCAGTACTTACTGGTCCACACTGGAAGACTTTAACCCAGGGATCTCCCCTGGGTTCCACTCATGTGGTGGGTGTCCCAATTCTTTGTCCCCTATATCACCTTAGAGACCACATTTCTTGGTCTCAGGTTCCATCTCCAATTTCACTCCACTCCCTGCTGCCCTTTTATGTTACTGGTTGGATGTGTCTTTCCCAGCCTGTCCTGCAAGCAGTCATATTGGAGGTGGAGGGGTAGAGTCAGCTTGGTTTCCAGGACCTGTGGAAACCTCTTTCCACAGTTGATTATATTCTGGTCACTTAAGCACATTCTATGTCATGCAGTGTGTGGCCTATATTTTAGGCCAAACACGGGTTTGCCAAGAATCAGCTTTCTCTGTTGTCCCCACCAGTTAAGGCTGCAAATTGGCTCTTTCCTTTGTCTTCAGGACACTTCCTGGAGAAATGGTGGGTTCTTTCTGCATACATAGATATGGTGCTGTGAGTGCTTCAGGTTTTTAGGGCAATGTTCTTGGTCTCTGAATACTCCATACCCAGACACACCTCAGACTCCCACAAAATGTAGGTTCCTTTAATTCCCTTATCCCTACACTGTGTTCATGGAGGGATCACTTAGGTTGTAGCTTCTGACCTGGGTGTGACAGCAGCTGTGTCATGGGGATTTTATATCCTTATTTTATTATATTCACTTTCTGTGATCCTGTTCTACTTTGAGTGTCCAGTATTAAATTCAAGTAAAGCCTCTCCCTTTTTCTTGTTCACCCACATTTCAGAGAAGCTACCTGTCCTTTATCTTCAAAAAAGACCCAGAATTTTATTTTATTTGGGATTTTGGAATAGCATCTTAACAGTATGAGTGAACTCTGGAAGCTTGACACAAAAATGCTGACACTAAGTATAGTAAGATGTGGAGGAAAAGTTTAATAAAGTTTCATAATACTTCAAATTATATAGAAAAATGTAAAGAGAAGAATGTCTACTTCACCAAGTAAGATGTTTTCTTCATGATATTCTATGATAATTGGCATCAGCATAATGAAAAACGGCCCTTTTTGGTAAAATATAATTAATCATGAGACAAAAAAAATATTGCATTTGAGTAATTCAAGCACATTTTCCAGGAATTAAACTAAAAATGTACTTGCTTGGTGGAGTTTATTTGGAATATCTATTTTTGGTGAAAATGCTTTTGAATAATGCACAATTTCTTACCTACAATAAATTTGCAAAATTAGGATAAGAATACTATGTAAACATCTTCCAGGTTATTAACAATATGAGACAATTATTCTTTTCAACTAGATCTTCCAAATGAAGTGGTCTTTCAACAGTAGTTTGAGTACTTATATAAATATATATCAACATTATTGTTTATTTGCTGGAATATCCTGAGGATTAAATGAAACACTATCCAAAGTCCCAGGCATAAGATGTTTGGTCAAGTTTAGCTCATTTGCTTAGACCAAAAGCAAACCTCATTTTAAAGGATGTAGCTATCTTAGTAATTGATGACTGGAAGAACACGAGTCATTTCAGTCCTAAAAAATGAGATGCTGATTCATGGAATGAGGAACATTAAGCATATTCATGAGTCCTCTGTGGATGAACTTTGAAAGTGTTACAGCAACTTGTATAGAAACTTCACTTTTATGTTCAGTTTTCTGGAACATTTTGAATAGGAACTTGAGGGATCTCAGTGAGCACATGGTGTGATGCTTTTCTTAGGCATTATGGATAGAAACGTTATGGGTCTCAGGAGCACAAATATTTAAGTGTCCCAAATTAGAATAAGAAAGTGATACTTTCAAGAGTGTTAATTCCCATATACCTCATTGGAAACAAAGAAATAAACTGAAAATTCCCTAGCACTGCCTGTTCCTTTTTGAAATGAACTGCTGTTTACTTATGAAATAGGTGGTTCAAAACTGAAAATCAGCCTCCAAGTTCGGAAAATCAGTAAAGGAGCATGATGGTCTCGGATAATGTATGAGTAATCTCAGATAAACATTCTCTCTGGATAAACTTTGGAATTGCTATTATAATTAGTTTATAAAGAACACTTCTATGTTCTCCTTTTCTCAGTGTTTTGAAGAACATCTTTTATCTTTGGAAGCACACATACTTAGGTGCTCCACACTAGAAAAAGAAACTGATATTCTCAAGGTCAATCCTCTAAAGTCCTATTGAAAATGAAGTAGCAAATTCCCTGTGAAAACTCTCTAGCAATGCTGGTTTCCACTTGAAATTAACTGCATTTTACCAATGAAACAGAGACTTCAAAAGAAACATTTTAAATGTCTGAAAAGTAGTTATGCTTCATGGTACTTCAAATAGGGAAAAACTACAATGTGCACGCTGAGAACTATATGACTGTAACTTGAAGTTGCTTGTTCAAATGCATTCTGTTCTATTCTTTATAGCTCCTCTCAGAAAGCACATTTCATAGCAAGCTTAATGCTCTGTGTACAGAGTTTAATAGAATTTAAATAAGCTGCTGAAATATGAGTGGACTCAAAATGTCCTCTTTGTATGAATTTTGGAAGTGCTACTGAAAAGTTGCAACTGCAATTTTTTATTTTTTATTTTTTTTATTGTAAACAAATGGAATACATGTTGTTTCTCTGTTTGTCCATGGAGTAAGGCATACCATTTATGTAATCATAAATTTACATAGGGTAATGTTGTTTGATTCATTCTATTATTTTTTCCTTCCCCCTCACCCCTCCAACCCTCTTTTGCCTCTATACAGTCCTTCCTTCCTCCATTCTTGTCCCCCTCCCTAATGCTAACCCTAACCCTAACACTAACCCCTCCCAACCCCCATTAGGTATCATCATCTGCTAATCAGCGAGATCATTCGTCCTTTGGTCTTTTGAGATCGGCTTATCTCACTTAGCATGATATTATCCAATTTCATCCATTTGCCTTCAAATGACATAATTTTATCATTATTTATGGCAGAGTAATATTCCATTGTACATATATACCACAGTTTCTTTATCCATTCATCAATTGAAGGACATCTAGGTTGGTTACACAATCTGGCTATTGTGAATTGAGCAGCTATGAACATTAATGTGACTGTATTTCTGTAGTATGCTGACTTTAAGTCATTTGGATTTAGGCCAAGGAGTTGGATAGCTGGGTCAAATGGTGGTTCCATTCCAAGCTTTCTTTGAAATCTCCATACTGCTTTCCAGAGTGGCTGCACTAATTTGCAGCCCCACCAACAATGTATGAGTGTACCTTTCTCCCCACATCCTCACCTATTGTTGATTGTGTTATTGATAATCGCCATTCTAATTGGGGTGAGATGGAATCTTAGGGTGGTTTTGATTTGCGTTTCTCTTATTACTAGAGATGTTGAACATTTTTTCATATATCTGTCAATTGCTTATAGATCGTCTTCTGTGAAGTGTCTGTTCATTTCCTTAGCCCATTTGTTGATTGGATTATTTGTATTCTTGGTGCAGAGATTTTGAGTTCTTTATAGATTCTGGAAATTAGTGCTCTATCTGAAGTACGAGTGACAAAGATTTTTTCCCAATCTGTAGGTTGTCTCTTCACATTACTGATAGTTTCCTTTGCTGAGAGAAAGCTTTTCAGTTTGAATCTATCCCAGATGTTGATTCTTGCTTTTGTTTCTTATGCTATGGGAGTCCTGTTAAGGAAGTCTGATCCTAAGCTGATATGTTGAAGATGTGGACCTACTTTTTCTTCTATAAGATGAAGGATCTGTGTCTAGTTCCGAGGTCCTTGATTCATTTTGAGTTGAGTTTTGTGCAGGGCGAGAGATAGGCGTTTAATTTCACTCTGTTTCATATGGATTTCCAGTTTTTCCAGCACCATTTGTTGAAGAGGCTATCTTTTCTCCATTGCATATTTTTGGCACCTTTGTCTAGTATGAGAAAATTGTTCATTAAGGATGTTTTTCTGAAATTTTCTTTCCTCAATGTGTCTCTGTCTAGTTTAGGTATCAGGGTGATATTGGCTTCATAGAATGAGTATGGGAGGGTTCCCTCCTCTTCTATTTCATGGAATACTTTGAGGAGTATTAGAATGAGCTCTTCTTTAAAGGTTTTGTAGAACTCGGCTGAGAACCCATCTGGTCCCGGACTTTTCTTTGTTGGTAGGCTTTTGATGACCTCTTCTATTTCATTGCCTGAAATTGATTTATATAAGTTTTGTATGTCCTCCTGGTTCAATTTAGGTAATTCATATGTCTAGAAACTTGTTGATGTCTTCGAGGTTTTCTGATTCATTTGAGTATAGATTTTCAAAATAGCTTCTCATTATGCTTTGTATTTCACTTGTGTCCATAGTGATATTTCCTTTTTCATTCCAAATTTTAGCAATTTGATTTTCTCTCTCTTTCTCTTTGTTAGTGTGGCTAAGGGTTTATCAATTTTGTTTATTTTTTCAAAGAACCAACTCTTTATTTTGTTAATTTTTTCTGTTGTTTCTTTGTTTCAATTTCATTGATTTCGGCTTGTCTTTAACTATTTCCTGGCCTCTACTACTTTTGGTGTTGGTCTGCTCTCCTTTTTCTAGGGCTTTGAGGTGTAGTGTTAAGTCGTCTACTTGTTGATTTTTACTTCTTCTGTTGAATGCACTCCATGTAATAAATCTTCCTCTAAGTACTACTTTCATAGTGTCCCAGATATTTTGATATGATGTGTCTTTGTTCTTGCTTACTTCTAAGAATTTTTTTTATTTCCCTCCTGATGTCTTCTGTTATCCATTCATCATATAATAGCATATTATTTAATCTCCAGGTATTGGAGAAGTTTCTGTTTTTTATTCTGTCATTTATTTCTAATTTCAATGCATTATGATTGATAGAATACAAGGTAGTATCTCTATCTTCTTGTATTTGCTAACATTAGCTTTGTGGCATAAAATATGGTCTATTTTAGAGAAGGATCCATGTGCTGTTGAGAAGAAAGTGTATTTGTTCTTTGTTGGACGGTATATTCTGTTAAGTCTAAATTGTTGATTGTTTTATTGAGATCTATGGTTTCTTTATTCAATTTTGGTTTGGAAGATCTATCCCATGGTGAGAGAGGTGTGTTAAAATTGCCTAGTATTATTGTGTTGTGGTCTACTTGATTTCTGGAATTGAGAAGGATTTGTTTGACATACATGGATGAGCCAATGTTCGGGGCATAGATATTTATGATTGTTATGTCCTCCTGATTTATGCTTCTCTTAAGCAGTATGTAATGTCCTTCTTTATCCTTTCTAACTAGTTTTGGCTTGAAATCCACATTATCTGAAATGAGGATGGATACTCCAGCCTTTTTGCTGTGTCCATGTGCATGGTATGTTTTTTCCGATCCATTCACCCTTAGTGTGTGGGTATCTCTTTCTATGAGATGAGTCTCTTGTAGGCACCATATTGTTGGATTTTTCTTTTTAATCCAATCTGCCAGTCTACGTCTTTTGATTGATGAGTTCAGGCCATTAACATTCAGGCTTATCATCGTGATATGATTTGTATTCCCAGTCATTTGACTCATTTTTGTTTTTTGACATGATTTGGTTTCTCCTTTATTTGGCTATTCTTTTAGGGTAGTTCCTCCCATTGCTGATTTGCATCATTGTTTTTCATCTCTTCCTCATGGAATATTTTGCTGAGAATGTTCTGTAATGCCGGCTTTCTTTTTGTAAATTCTTTTAGCTTTTGTTTATCATGGAACGATTTTATTTCATCGTCAAATCTGAAAGTAAGTTTGCTAGGTATAAGATTCGTAGTTGGCATCAGTTTTCTTTCAGGGCTTGGTAAATGTTGTTCCAGGCCCTTCTAGCTTTTAGGTTCTGGATTGAAAAATCTGCTGATATTCTTATTGGTTTCACCCTGAATGTAATTTGATTCTTTTCTCTCACGGCCTTTAAAATTCTGTCTTCAATTTGTATGTTAGGTATTTTCATAATAATGTGCCTTGTGTGTCTGTTGTAATTTTGTATATTTGGAGTCCTATAAGCCTTTTGTACCTGGTTTTCCATTTCATTCTTCAGATTTAGGGAATTTTCTGATATTATTTCATTGAATAGATTATTCATTTCTTTGGTTTGTTTCTCTAAACCTTCCTCAATCCCAATAATTCTTAAATTTGGACTTTTCACGATATCCCATAATTCTTGTAGATTCTGTTCATGATTTCTCACCATCTTCTCTGTTTGCTCAATTTTGTTTTCAAGATTAAATATTTTGTCTTCAGTGTCTGAGGTTCTGTCTTCCAGGTGTTCTATCCTATTGGTTATGTTTTCTATGGAGTTTTTAACTTGGTTTATTGTTTCCTTCATTTCAAGGATTTCTGTTTGTTGTTTTTTTCAGTATCTCTAACTCTTTAATGAAATGGTCTTTTGCTTCCTGTATTTGCTCTTTTAACTCTTGATTGGTGAGATCATTTAATGCCTGCATTTGCTCTTTCATCTCTTCCTTCAATGCCTTCATTTGCTCTTTCATCTCCTTGTTTCCTTCCCTGATTGTTTTAATTATGTACATTCTGAACTCCCTTTCTGACATTTCTTCTGCTGTGCTGTCTCTAGGTTTTATTGATATAGTATCTAGGTTTGTTTGGGACATTTTCTTCCCTTGTTTTCTCAGATTGGTCAGATATCAGTGGACTGTGAGACATTGCAGATTTCCTCTATTTGCTTAATATGTCCTTGTAAATTTCCAGTATATCACCTCCCAGCATTCAGTAGCCTGAAGTCTTATAGGAACTTGATAATGCAGTGCTTCTGAAGAAAGCTGCTCCTAGCCCGCTACTGGGTCCAGGGCTGGGGGCTGGTTCTGTGTGAAAATCCTCTCACTGGTTGGGCCTGCTCCAAGAAGTTGACTGTGGACCCCGCGTGCTGCCAGAGGGAGCCGGGCTGCTTTGGAAAGTCTCTCGCTGCTCTGCCCTGCCCTGATCCCAGAAGCCGCCTGAGGGCTGGGGCCCACCGCTGGGTTCAGGGCTTGGGGTTGGCTCTGTGCAGAAAAGCTCTCACTGGGCAGCCCTGCTCTGAGGAGCTGGCTGTGGATCACGCCTGCTGCTAGGGGGAGCCTGGCTGCTTGGGGAAGTCTCTTGCTGCCCTGCTCTGGTCCAAGAAGCTGCCTTCGGGCCAGGGCCGGCCACTGGTTTCAGGACGTGGGGTTGACTCTGTGTGGAAAAGCTCTCACTCAGCGGGCCTGCTCCTAGAAGCTGGCTGTGGATCGCACCTGCAGCTGGAGAGAGCAGGGCTGCTTGGGGAAGACTCTCACTGCCCTGCCCTGCTCCAAGAAGTTGCCCCCCATCCAGGCCTGCCACCCAGTCCAAGCTTCACCCAGTGGGAGAGACTCACTCCGCGGCTCTATGTTGGTCTGAGTCTGTCAATACCTCCCCTTCTTGAATCCTGAGTTCTGGAGTGACGGGAGATAGAGTCACCCTCTAGTCTGCCATCTTGGATCTCTCGCAACTGCAATTTTATGCGCTGCTTTTCTCAGGTATTTTGAACAGAAACTTGATGCATCTTAAGGGAGCACATATAGTTAGGTGCCCCAAGTTAGAGTAAGAAGTGGTGTTGTCAAGAAGGTCTTTCGCTAAAGCCCCATTGAAAATGAAGTAGCATCTCTCTGTGAAATCTCCTTAGTGCTGTTGGTTCATGCTTATATTGAACTCTCATTTGCTTATGGCAATGATGCAACAAAACCCAAACCTTGCTCCCAAGAGTAGAAAATAAGTGAAGCTACATTGTACTTTAACCAATGAGAAATTCCAACATGTGCACTAAAGTGTAAGTTAACCCCTGCAGTTGAAACTGCTTGTACAAATTGGTTCAGTTTTGCTCTTTCTAGCTCTTCTCAGTAAGCACATTAACAACATTATTCTGTCCCTTTCCTGTAATCTCTATGAAAAAAATAGAAACATGCTGCTAAAGTATAAGTGAACTCTGGAAACTTGTTCTCTGGATGGCCTTTGGAAGCACTATTGCAAACTGGCAACCACATTTCAATGTGCTGCTTTTCTTTGTGCTTTTGTACAGGAACATGAAGGGTTTTTTTTTCTTTTGTTTTTTGGTTTTTTTTAGAAAGCACATGCACCTTGGTGCTCCATGTTAGAATAATAATCTGGTAGAATTAAGAATGTCAAGTTCCAGGGCTAGGGTTTGTAGCTCAGTGGTAGAGCTCACTCTAGTCTGTGTGAGGCACTGAGTTCAATTCTCAGCAAAACACATAAATAAGAAAAATAAAGGTTCATTGACAACTAAGCAAATATTCATAAAATGGATGCCAAATTCATTGAAAAGGAAGGAGAAAACTCTGTGAATACTCCCTAGCACTCCTTACTCCTGCTTGAAATGAACTGCCATTTAGCAGTAGCACACATATTTCAAAACTGAAAACGTGCTTCCAAAGTCTGAAAAGTTGTAATGATTCATTGTATATCAACCAGGGACAAATGTAAATGTGAACACTAAGAAGTAAGTTAGTTCCTGCAAATTGAAGTTAATTGCAAACTGTTCCAGTTCTGCCCTTTCTGTTACCATCAAGCATATTCACAGCATGTTTCAGCCCCCTTTACCAGAGTCTCTTAGACCTATCAGATAGTCCTGCTGAATGATGCAAGAATTGTGGAAACCTATTCTTTGGATAAAGTTTAGAAGGGCTACTGTAAATTGTTTAACCACTGCATTATTATGTGCTTCTTTCTCAGTCATTTTGAAAGAAAATTGATGGTTTATAGGTAAGACATGTACTTAGATACTCAGAGTTAGAACAAGAACCTGGTACTGTTAAGGAGGTAAATTCCTTAAATCTCATTGAAAATAAAGATGCAACTCTTGGTGAAAACTCCCTAGCACTTCTCATTCCTGGTTGTAAGGACCTGACCTTTATACATCACACAGATACTTCAAAACAAAGACCTTGCTTCCAAGTTCTGAAAAGCAGTATTGTTTCAACCAGGAACAACAAATGTACCCTCAGAACTAAGTTAGTTCCTGCAAGTTGAAGTTGATTGCATAATTGTGTTGTGAATTTTCTAGTTCTTGTCAGCAAGCATATTTGCAGTACACATAATTCCTTTCCTAGAGTTGCCTAGGAAGAAGTGAAATATGCTGCTATAGTATCTGTGAACTCTGAAAAGTATGAGTTCTTTCTGGATGAACATTGTAGATGCTACTACAATTGGTTTAGAAATTACACGTTTATATGATGCATTCTCAAGTGTCTTGAATAGGGACTTAAGGGATCTTAGGAGGCACATCTACCTATGTACCCTAAGTTGAAATAAGAAACGGACATTGTCAAGAAAATTAATTTCCTATGGCCTCATTTAAAATGAAGCAGCAATCACTCTAAGAAAACTCCCTAGCACTGCCGTTTCTGCTTATAAGGGAGTGCACTTTACCAATGGCACAGATGCTTCAAAACTGAATCCTTGCTTCCAAGTTCTGAGAAGCAGTGATGCTTCTTTGCAGTTCAACCAGGTGCAAACCCCAATGTACACACACAGAACAAAGTTAATTCTTGCATTTTGAAGCTGCTTATACAACATGTGTCTGTGCTGCTCTGTCTAGCAGTTCTCAGCAAGCACATTGACAGCATGGTTCAACCTGGTTCCCAGAGTCTCCTAGGCAGAATTGGAATATGGTGCTAAAAATGAGTGATATAGGGAAACATGCTCACTGGATGAACTTTGGAATTTCTACAGAAACCTCTTTAGCAACTAGATTTGTATGTGCTCCTTTTCTCAGGTATTTTGATCAGGAACAAGATGGGTTTAACAAGTTAGAATAAGAAACTGTACTCTCAGGAAAGTCAATTCCCCAAAGCCGCATTGCAAATAATGTTTCAAACTCTGTGAAACCTTTGTAGCACTCCCAGTTCCTGGTGAAAATGAACTACCCTTTACTAATGAACTATTCTTTACAGATGCTTCTAAAGTGAAACTTACTTCCAGGTTCTGAAGTATGGTTGTTTAATTGTAGTACAGAGACAAATCACAATTTGCACACTGAGAACTAAGTAAATTCCTCTATGTACAGGGCACTTGCATAAACTTTTTTTTATTTGGAACTTTCTAGCTGTTTTCAGCAAGCACAATCAGCATGGTTCATTTCTCTTCCCAAAGTCTTCTAAGAAGAATTGGGAACTTATTGCTGACATATGAGTGATCTTGGGAAACATTCTCTCTGGCTGAAATGTGAAAAGTGTACTGAAAACTACCTCCTGTACTTTTTTATGTTGCTTTTGTCAGACATTTTGGCTAGAAACACAGTGGTTCATAAGGAATATGTGTCCCTAAGTGCCCTGACTTAGACTAAGTGACTGGTCCTCTCAAAAATGTCAATTGTCTTAAACTACATTGAAACCTAAGTAGTAATTTCTATGTCAAAACTCCCTCATTCTCTCAATTCCTTCTTGCAATGAACTGTTGTTCTCAGAAATCACATATACAGCCTAGTTGTACCTTTCCATTCCTACTGCAATATGAAGAATTAGAACTTCATATAGAAATATGAGTAAATTTCTGAAAACTCTTCTGTGAATTAACTTTGGATATCTTATTGGAAGATCTTTAAAACTTCCATTTCTATACTGCTTTTCTGTGGTGCTTTAGAGTGTAACATTTTTGGTCTTAGCACAGGTCTGAGATAACCACAAGAATGGAAACACGTGTTCTGGGTACAATGAAAACCAATTTATATAGGACACATATGCTTCAAATCTGAGAAATTTCTCCAATGATCTGAAATAAATAATTGGTTCATGGTATTTCATCTATGGACATGTTATGGGCTGTTATGAAAATTAGGTCTGGCTGACCCCATTTTGTTCAGACATCTCACCTTGTGTGAAATTGTACCCCCTTTCCTCATGAACCCACTCACATAGAAGTTGATATTTCCATCACCTCACCCACTTGCACCCTAACTACAATATCTTTGAACTACGTAGCCAATTCAAGCTTGCCTTCCTGAGTATATACAAAATGTAAAATTTCTGAGACCGTTCTTGTGAAATGTATCTGCCTTTCCCCACTCCTTCTTTGTGGTTTTATGTTCTTAAGTTGCTCTCAACCTGCATTTGGAGTCAGAGGCTGAAGAACTGTTTGGTTTCTGTTCCCTTGGTCCTGGTAATAATAAATCTTTAGTCTTTAATCTTTAATCTAGTCTTTAGTCTTTAAATCTTTAGGAAAGAAGTTTTTATTTGGGTTTTTAGAATAATACCCTAAGACACAATACCTACTGGGCACATTAAGAAATAAATTAGATTAAGCAAAATTTCTACATACCTATAGAAAATAACTGGAAATGTTTCTAAAATGAATGTGCAATCCCTAAATCCCTAATTGAAAACTATGTATGGATTTCTCAGTAGAAATTGAATACCACTGCCATTTTCCAGTGAAAATAAACAACTATATACAAAGGCATTATAGTTTCAAAACAGGTCTTGTCCCCATTGTCTGAAATGAACTATTTTTTCATGTTCACTAATCTAGGAACAATCCACAAAATACAAGATGAGAATTCTATTAAATCATACAAGTGAAGTTGCCTATACATACTGTTTAATTTCTGCTCTTTCAGGTTTTTCTCAGAAAGCCCATTACACCAGGATTGAACACTTCCTCTTGTTACCAGCAGAAATTGGGTTGAAATACATGTTGTGTAGAATCACAAATGAACACCTTGAATGCCAAGGTAAGCAAATAGGTAGAAATCTATTAAAAAGGAAGTTAAATTAAGAAGTATAAAAAATATACCAAGTTGCCACGTCTATTTCCTGTCACTCCGACACTTGACACTTGACTTGAGTGGTAAGTAAAGTCACGTTTCAGGGAGGCTAGTATCCTGTCTAGGGTGCCACATACCCCTGGTACAGAAAAGGCCAAGTGAGGAAGGACAGGTAATCACAGATTTTTGAGAAGTTAGTAGGACCCTCGGTAAAGAAAAGGCCAAATGAAAAATGATAAGTAATCACAGAACATTAAGAGATTAGTAAGAAAAATGGGTAACTCAAAATCTAAGGAAAGAAGCTTATTTATGGAAGTTGCTAAAAGTATGCTTACTAAAACAGGAATTTCTGTTTCGTCTTCTCAGTTGAGATATTTCTTTTATTTTGTACAAGAATGTTCTCCATGGTTTCCTGAGGAAGGTACTTTAAATTTGACTATATGGAAAGAAGTAGGGGATGAAATGAGATTATATTATCAAAATCATGGAGCTGAAAGGGTCCCTGTTGATGCTTTTGCTCTTTGGAATCTTCTTAGAGATGCACTAGACCCAAATCATGAAATTATGCATCTTAGCGAACATGCCTCTTCTCCAGAAGAGGCTTCTCCAGAGGAAATGCCTTTGTTCAAAATCCTCTTGTACGATAAAAATTACCAGGCTACCTCCTCCTCTGAGAGTTCATCTGACTCAGAGAAGTAAGATAGGGAGTCATTTTCTCCACAAGATAAACTAGATTTAGAGGAGGGTGGCTGCTAAATATCATAATGAGCACCGGCCACCGGGCTGTTAAAGCAGTAGCCTCTGCACCACCAATACCAAAGCCAAGGAAAAAAAACATCAAACTCCAACTAAGGTAGGATTTCTGGGAGCTATTACTGAGGCTCCTGCCCAAGGTGATACTTCTTTTTCTTTCCCTGTGG
Source organism: Sciurus carolinensis (assembly GCF_902686445.1). NCBI lineage: Eukaryota > Metazoa > Chordata > Mammalia > Rodentia > Sciuridae > Sciurus > Sciurus carolinensis. Next base: position 46,616,233 of record NC_062232.1, read on the forward strand.
CACCAGAAAAAATTCCAGACGAACCCACCCTATAATTATCTGGGAAAAATAATTGATACTTGTAATATAAAAGTGTCAAGGTAATTGTGGAATGGTCATTCTTTGTATATTAAATGTGTTCATGATTTCCAGGTGTACAAGCCTTTAAAGCAGAAAATTTATCAGGCTGCTGTACTCCAAACTAAACTTGTCTATAATGTAATTTTAAACTTGGCAAAATAACTAATTTTATTGGGGACTTGTGTGTTATCATTTAATGTTGTGTTATAGGCCCCGTTCTGTTTCTGCTCCCATTCCCCTGCAAATGTAGACTACAGCAGGCTCAGCGAGGGACTAACCTGAGACTAAAGAAAAAAAAGTGTCCATTTTAAACTTCTCCTGGACTTCAATACAGAACTAGGTCACTCTCTCTCTCTCCCTCCCTCCCACTCAGCCCTTCTCTCTGCCTTCCTCTTTCTCACTCTCTCATGCTATAATCAATGATTATTATCATTTTTCTTCTAGGATTCATGTTTTGTTTTGTTTTTCTTAAATGCTATATTTTTTGAGCTCACAATTTTGATCCTACATACCTACATTAATGATTTGTTGATCAGTTCTAATTTTTTTATCCAACTTTAGAGTTATTTTTGAATATCTTTTACATTGCAATGGAGATAAATGTTACAAGGCCTTTGCTTTTCTGTTATGTGTATATCCTGTTGTCTGATGTCATTTGTTTATGTGCATGATATTAAAATAAGCATGCATAAAATTAAAATTTAAAAAATGGATTCAAATACTTTTAGTTAACGTGATTTAGAAAGATTCCAAGTATGAAAATACATTTAGTAAAAGAAAAACATATTTCTGGGTAAGAAAGTGCTTATGTGATTAAATACATGAGGGTCTAAGTAACTGCTAAGAAAGTCAGTGTAAGTAAAGGACAAATTTCAACAAGTTTGTATGTAACTAAGTGGTTATATGTATGTGAGACCATCAATTAAAGCCATTTAAGGTTTTTCCCTAAGGTCAAATACTATTGTACTTACATAAACTAAGGTTTAATCTATATATAAGCTGACAAGAATTTCTTTGGAACACTGATTTGCTTTTAACATTTTGTCTGTTAAATTTTATTCTTCAGAGAAATTAATCTTAAAAATTGGGACTTGTACAATTATAGTTAAACAACAAATGTTAAAATATTGTACTATGTTGGAGTCTGAGTTTTCTTTTAAAAACTAAACTTAGTTAATATAAAACATTAATGTAATTTTGGTATTATTACTCTTCTTTGTATATTTAAATGTGTTTCTATTTTCCAGATGTACAAGGCTTTTAAGCAGAAAATCTGAAAGGATGTTTTTATCAAGCTGTTGTTCTCCAAAGTAAACGGTAATAGATGATAACTCTCCATTGTGGATTCCTGATTGACTGATTCGATATCTTGAGCCCTCAATGCAGAAAGAGGATTCTTCCCTAGCCGTATCCACCATTCCTCTACACCCCAGGTGATAGACTACTGATCAATTTGCTAAACATTTTCATGTTATTTAAATATTTCTAAAACTAAGAAAACTTATTCTATACAATGTAATCATTGAATTTTATCTAATTGTATTAATTCCTCATTTCAAAAAAAAAAAACTATACTGTTCTTTTGATAGTACATCAGCCATCATTTGTGATGTTACCTGTGGTGCTAAAAGAAGATTTGTTTGATGATCCAGGAACTGAAGTGTTTCAGCAACTTAATGAGCTTATGAGACCTAAATGTTTTGTAGTTGCCTTAATTTGGGGAATAACAACATTAATAAGTTTAATTACTTCTTTGGTTGTATCTACTACTGCTTTAGTTCAAGAAATACATTCAGCCTCTCATGTAAATGATTTATCTCATATCTCTGGTTTTAGCAACTCAGGAAAAGATGGACAAAAATTTAAAATGCATCAATGCCCTAGAGGAAGCTATTCTTTATATTCGCAATCAAGTTCAAAATATAGAAACTCAAATGACTACTAGATGTCGTGCTTATTATAAGTGGGTTTTTATTACTCCTTTAAAACATGATAAGGAAGAAACCTCATGGCAGCAAGTACAAACTCATTTAAGGGAGCTTGGAATAATTTCAATATGGCCCCTGATATTAATATTTTACAAAATAAAATTGAAGGTCTATCTCAGGATCATTTACAAATGTCCCCTACTGGTAATTTGGCACTAGAATTTATTAAAATATTCAATAGTAAAATTGGAAATAGCACCTTTTTGACATGTATTCAATTGAAATAGGGATATTTTGTGTTCTTATATTGTTATTTCTCTTTCCAGTCATCTTCCGTCTAATTTGGAAAAATATCCATAATCTACGTACTGAAATTGAAACCATCAAATTAAAAAAATATGAAATAAAATAAAAAAGAGGGAAATGCCAACTCTATTTCCAACCACTCCAACATTTGACATGGCTCTGTTGGAGTAGAGGATCCGACAATTGAACACGGTCTATTGGAATAGAGGACTCAACACTTTACATGATTCTGTTGATTGTCTCCCTCTTGGGGGCCATAGGCATGGTCATGTCTCCATGTGTAGTTCCTTTTAATATTAATAATCAGTATATAATTAGAAACTTATTGGAAAAACATTGGGAAGGTTTTACTGTATTGGGACACAAAATAGTTCACAATAAAAATTTGTCAGTAATACACAGATAAGATATATGAAAATAAACAATTGTGGCTGTGCTTGAGTTTAAAGGAGACTGTGATTGCTTCAGTATAATAATGGATGGATAAATAGGCATTCCTCTGAGCTTGGATGCAGTGTTTACTCTTTGTTTCTTTCTTAGTTTCAATAGTTGATTCTAGAGATACTTTGGCATAATAAAAACATTTAGGTTTTGTCATAAATATAATTTGTGTTTTTCCTATGTTTATTCTAATTCTTCAAGAATCAGAATAAGATTGTAGTCTGCCATTATATGAATTAGTATAGACCTAAATATCAATTGTAAGTTGATTCCTTTGCCCTTTAATAATAGTAAAAACTTTTCACTGTTAAACACTGGAGTTCATGGTGGGGGTGGTTTCTCAGAAAATCTAGTGATGTGTTTGTTTTGAAGATTAAAGGCTGCCAGATCATGGTGTCCTGAGTTTAGCTGGGAGACAAGGTGTTTCAGTTTAGCTGGAGATGAGGTTGTTTTAATCTAACTGGGAAATAAGGTTATTTTGTTCGGGCTGTCATACAGAGAGAATGTGTACTTTGGGAAGAAGCACAGATTGTACTTTTGAAGGTTTTTCTTATTTTAAAATAGCCATAAAATGATATGATCATTACTAAAGAAAAATATCTATAAAAAGGCTGGCAGAAAAAATACAGATTCAGCCTCAGAACACTTGGTGTCTCTGTGTGCTGTTTCTCCACCACGAGGACACCTCCCATCCACCTAGGACCCTGACTCCTGCTAGGGCTGGACTCAGGCAGAGGTTTCAGCCATAGATAGAATATTAGCTGGTATAGTGAAAACCAAGAGGATTTCATCGAGAGTGCAGGTGTTGCAAAGAGAAGGTTTAGACATAGGAAAGAAAAAGCCTGGATATATGGGATCTCTTTCCATTTCCCCTAGTGCTCATAGAAGTTAAAATACCCATAAGAATATTGGGATCTATGGTACCCTTCAGAGACTATTTGGAATCATTATCAAGAATACAGCATGGGGCTGGGGTTATAGCTCAGTTGGTAGAGTGCCTGCCTCACAAGCACAAGGCCCTGGGTTCAATCCCCAGCACCACCAAAAAAAAAAAAAAAAGAATACAGCATGGCCAAATTTTATTACAACAATGAACAATGAATAAGCTTTTTTAGTTTAAGGTCTGGTGTAAGGTGCAGCAACTCTAAATTAGCCAAGAGGCAGTCCAGAGGGCTATAGATGGGGATTAAGGTGAGCTACCCACTGTGAGAGAGGATTAGATGAATATAGAGGGGAGGCATCCCCCAGTCCCTAGGGAAACACCTGAGTAAAGGATGGGTTATCTTAGGGGGCCATCACCACCACTAGGTAAGTGTCAAGGCTTATCCTGGCAAAGACTGTAAGGTACCTGGGTGCTCCAGTCCAGGGGGCTTTCATAGAAAATGAGTCTTAGACATGAGGCCCAGGACCAAGATTAGCTCTAGCAAGGGGTAATAAAGAATCCTCCATTAACCAGGAGCTCTGCACCAGCAATCAGTATAGGGATTTAGACTTAGTTGCAAGAACTATGACTGGGGATTCCCTGACCTACAGAGAGCCTTGCCAGACAATCAAGGCTCACTTCCCAGTTTTTGCCAGTCATTTAACCAAAAACGAGGGAAGGAGCTACTTACCAAATGAGGCCAGTGTTGAGATGTGAAGAAGATCACTTGGTGAGATGGAAGTCTGGTCTTTGGAGAAGATCAGATCGAGTCCCAGGGTAGCTCACACCCTTAGAAGGGAGCAGCAGGCTGCTTCCAAGGAGCCTGGGTCCCAGGGAACCTCAAACCCTCAGAGTAAGGGGAGCAAGCATGCTGGGGAGTCTGATCTGAGTTATGGCACCAAATGAAAGGAAAGTGAAATGCAGACAAGCAACTCAGAAACCAGGCAGAGGGATCCACACAGAGAAAGTGTATATGCCAGTCAGAGTCTGACAAATACCATCACTCAAAAAGATGAGAGAGGGCAAGGAAAATCTAACTCTGGGGCATTTTTGAGGGTTATTTGTGTAGGCTTGCATGAGCTGTCCATGTGAAACCCTTAGGCGGACTTTTCCTATTAAAGCTCTGAGTGGGAAATTCCTAGGAACTGCCTGTATAAAGTCTTGTAGTTTGCTATCCTAGTATGAAATGCATGTTTGAGGCTTTGGGGTAAGCCTGTAGGAGGACAAAGGGATGTTTCACCTAAGTTGGTTAACAGGTGATGAGGAGGACGAGGTGCTATCTGCTAACTTTTGTTTTGTCTGCAAATGCCTCTCTAGGGCAGTAAAGCAAAATTTGGATGGTGAGTTACCTGCTAACTTTTGTTTTCTTTGCAAGTACCTCTCTATGGCAGGAAGATGAAACTTGTTTTATAAAATGGCAATAAGAACTTAAAATGGTTTCACAGATGTTAAGTTATGGATGTTATACAAGCCATCTTAAAATTGCATTTATCAGGTCAAAATGAACACTCACACTAATGGGGTGAAATGAAGAATGTAAACATGGTACTGAAAAAGGAATGATCCCAAATTCCCTCTTTGAGAATTGTTTGAAACTGCCTGTAGAACCTTCCTGTTGAGTTCCACTGCTCCCTTTTCAAGATGTTTTCAAATACCACATATTCTGCCAAAATATTCACTTGTCCTTATGGGTCAAAACAGTTTGTAGTCTTGGTAATGGAAGATGAGACAGTTACTAATTTCGTATTTGAAAATGAATCATGAACCTGCTCCAGAAGCTCCCAACTATTATTTTTTTCATTGATACCCATACAAGCTGGCTTTAATGGATTGATTTGAAGATTGTGAATCTGGTGCTGCAATAGGAGACAATTCCCTATGCCCTTATTGATTGTTAGAAACTACATCAGGAACCCTACCATTTCATTCTCCTGCTATGAATATTTTTCAATAGCACATTTTCAGCAATAATAAGCAATGACACTAATGTTTCTAATGAAAATTGTGCACCCAATAAAGAAACAAGAAATGATTTCCAATATCCAATATACCAAAACTTGAGAATTAAGTTTGAAGTCACTATGTTACTATGTTTTACTGGTATTCCTAATAAGCTGCTTTCAAACTGCACATATTTGATTATAATGAGAATTGACTCAACAGGGCCCATAAAAAGAATGTGCACCAGGTCCTATACAGAGAAAGAGTTTCTAATGCTATTTTTTTTGTATTTAAGTGAGAACATTCTGCTACTCAGATAGGCCATATTCAAACTTCACTTATGCCTCTATAATCACTATTAGCCTTAATCAGCATAAAAGAAATAATAAACTCAGTACTGTAACAAGGGATAATTCCCTATACCATTTTTGAGAACTATGTTTGAAACTCCCTGTCTCTGGAAGTTTCCTGACTCTACTGTTTCACTGCACCTTTTACAGGTCATTTTCAAACTGCTCATATGGAGCTGTAAGAAGAATTGACCATATTGGCGGACTAGAGGGCGGCTGCATTCCACGTTGCCCCAGGACGCAAGATTCAAAGAGGAGATAGTGAGAGGACTTGGGACCAACTCAAAGCCGCCGGCTGAGTCTCTCCCATTGGGGAGGCGTCCCAGATGGGGCGGTAGCCCCGAAAAGCAGGGAACTTTGTGAAGTAGAGTTGCTCGGCGAAACGCCCCTCCCCCTCCCCCATGGAGTGGTAAACACGGACCACTGGGATCATCGTAGAGGAGGCGGCTCAGCACAGTGCTTGGACTTGGAGTGATCACAGGGGCTCCGAGAAGCTGCCTGAGGAGGAGCTGCGTGGCAAGCTGTTTGGACTCAGAACGACCGCTCCTGAACACCGGTGGCCTGCCTGGAGGAGAAGCGCGGTGGGTCGCATGGACTAGGAGTGACTGCATCAGAGCCACAGGCGGTTGCCAGAGGAGGAGGCGAGTGGTGAGTTGATTGCACTCAAAGTGACCACTCCTGAACACCGGTGGCCTGCCTGGAGGAGGAGCCCGGTGGGTCACTTGGTCTCGGAGCCACCGCTCCTGAACACCCAGGGGGCTACCCCGAGAAGGAGGAGGAGGAACAGGGCGGGTCACTTGGACTCGGAGTAACTGCCTAGGGCTACGGGTGGTTAGCGGGAGGAGGAGACGCGAAGTGAGTTGCTTGGACTCCTAGTGACTGCGTCAGAACACCGGGCGGCTGTACGGAGGAAGAGGTGTGTGGCGGGTCTCTGGGTCTTGGAGCTATTGTACAGGGCTCCAGGTGGCGGCTCAGAGGAGGGGCCGCATAACCAAGCGATTAGATGCAGAGCAGGGTCCCAGGACCGGCTTCTTGCTGGAAGAGCCGCACAGAGACACGCCTAGGGGCGGAGCGAAGTTTCCAGGACTGCGGGCAGATTCTCTGAGGAGAGGCAGCCTAAGGAGACTTGCCTGCGAAGGGTGAGACTCCCAGGCCCAGGAGGTAGGTCCGGGCCCCTGGGAACGTTGCAGAGGAAGACAGCCCAGTCCAGGCGGTAGTTGTAGATTGAGGGGAAACTCTAGGAGGGGAACTGACCAGCGAGACCTCCCCACCGGGTGAGTCTTCCCTGCCGGGTGAGGTTTTTCCCACTGGGACAGTAAAACCAGAGACACAGGCACAAACAGGCCTTGCCTCAACCCACAGCCTAGTTCCCCGTTGGAAGACCATTGGTCAACAAGTGGAGGCACCTCTGCCCACTAGCAGGGAATATACGCCACCTGAAGGTCACCACCCCTAGAGAGGCAGCTTCTTCGTGGAACTCCGCATTATCAACTTCCTCCAAGACTTCAGTCTACTGAAGGATAAGAGGGGATATACTAACAATCTTTAGGGACATTATAAGTTGATAGAGGAAATCTGCAGTATCTTAATGACCACAGATTACTGAACAATATGAGAAAACAGGGGAAGAAAATGCACCAAACAAATCTAGATGTTACATCAATAAAATCCAATGACAGCATGGCAGAAGAAATGACAGAAAGGGAGTTCAGATGTACATAATTAAAATGATCCGGGAAGCAAACAATGAGATGAAAGAGCAAATGCAGGCATTGAATGATCGCACCAATCGACAGTTAACAGAGCAAATACAGGAAGCAAAATATCATTTCAATAAAGAGTTAGAGATATTGAAAAAAAACAAACAGAAATCCTTGAATGAAGGAAACAATAAACAAAATTAAGAACTCCATAGAAAGCATAACCAATAGGATAGAACACCTGGAAGACAGAACTTCAGATATTGAAGACAAAATATTTAACCTCAAAAACAAAGTTGAACAAACAGAGAAGATGGTAAGAAATCATGAACAGAAACTGCAAGAACGATGGGATATCATGAAAAGGCCAAATTTGAGAATTATTGGGATTGAGGAAGGCTTAGATGAAATAATATCAGAAAATTTCCGAAATCTGAAGAATGAAATGGAAAATCAAGTTCAAGAGGCTTAGAGGACTCCAAATACACAAAATTACAACAGACCCACACCAAGGCACATTATAATGAAAATACCTAACATACAAAATAAAGACAGAATTTTAAAGGTTGTAAGAGAAAAGAACCAAAGTACATTAGGGGGAAACCAATACGGATATCAGCAGATTATTCAGTCCAGACCCTAAAAGCTAGAAGGGCCTGGAACAACATTTTTCAAGCTCTGAAAGAAAATGGATGCCAACCAAGAATCTTATACCCAGCAAAACTTACCTTCAAATTTGATGATGAAATAAAATCATTCCATGATAAGCAAAAGCTAACAGAATTTACAAAAAGAAAGCCAGCATTACAGAACATTCTCAGCAAAATATTCCATGAGGAAGAGATAAAAAACAAAGAAGCAAATCAGCAAAGAGAGGAATTATCCTAAAGGAACTGTCAAATAAAGGAGGAACCAAGTTGTGTCAAAATATAAATAAATAAATAAATAAAAATTTAAATATGAACCAAATGACTGGGAATACAAATCATATCTCAATAATAACCCTGAATGTTAATGGCCTGAATTCATCAATCAAAAGACATAGACTTGCAGATTGGATTAAAAAGAATGATCCAACAATATGTTGCCTGCAAGAGCCTCACCTCATAGAAAGAGATACCCATAGACTAAAGGTAAAAGGATGGGGAAAAACATACCATGCACATGGACTCAGCAAAAAAGCTGGAGTATCCATCCTCATTTCAGATAATGTGAACTTCAAGTCAAAGTTAGTCAGAAGGACAAAGAATGACATTTCATACTGCTTAAGGGAAGCATAAATCAGCAAGATATAACAATCATAAACATCTATGCCCCAAACAGTGGCTCATCCATGTATGTCAAACAAAGCCTTCTCAATTTTAGAAACCAAATAGACCATAACACAATAATACTAGGTGATTTTAACATGCCTCTCTCACCACTGGACAGATCTTCCAACAAAAATTAAACAAAGAAACCATAGATCTCAATAACACAATCAATAATTTAGACTTAACAAACATATATAGAATATACCATCTAACCAAGAGCGAATACACTTTCTTCTCAGCACCACATGGATCCTTCTCTAAAATAGACCAGATATTATGCCACAAAGCTAATGTCAGCAAATACAAGAAGATAGAGACACTACTTTGTATTCTATCAGATCATAATGGATTGAAGTTAGAAATAAATGAAAGAGTAAAAACAGAAACTACTCCAACACCTGGAGATTAAACAATATGCTATTATATGATGAATGGATAACAGAAGATATTAGGAAGGAAATTAAAAATTTCTTAGAGGTAAATGAGAACAAAGAATATCATATCAAATCTCTGGTACACTATGAAAGCAGTACTTACAGGAAAATTTATTTCATGGAGCGCATTTAATAAAAGAAGTAAAACTCAACAAATAAACAACCTAACACTACAGCTCAAAGCCCTAGAAAAGAAGAACAAACCAACACCAAAATAGTAGAAGACAGGAAATCATTAAACTCAGAGATGAAATCAACGAAATTGAAGCAAAAGAAACAATACAAAAAATTGACAAAATAAATAGTTGGTTCTTCGAAAAATAAACAAAATTGATAAACCTTTAGCCACACTAACAAAGAGAAGACGAGAGAAAACCCAAATCACTAAAATTGGAATGAACAAGGAAATACCACAACAGACACGACTGAAATACAAAACATAATTAGAAGCTATTTTGAAAATCTATACTCCAACAAAATAGAAAATTTCGAAGACATCAACAGGTTTCTAGAGACATATGAATTGCCTAAACTGAACAAGGAGAACATACACAATTTAAATAGACCAATTTCAAGTAATGAAATAGATGAAGTCATCAAAAGCCTACCAACAAAAAAGTCCAGGACCAGATGGGTTCTCAGCCGAGTTCTACAACACCTTTAAAGAAGAGCTCATTCCAATACTTCTCAAAGTATTTCATAAAATAGAAGAGGAGGGAACCCTCCCAAACTCATTCTATGAAGCAAATATTACCCTGATACCTAAACCAGACAGAGACACATCGAGGAAAGACAATTTCAGACCAATATCCTTATGAACATCGATGCAAAAATTCTCAACAAAATTTTAGCAAATCGCATACAAAAACATATTAAAAAGATAGTGCTCCATGATCAAGTGGGTTTCATCCCAGGGATGCAAGGTTGGTTCAACATCAGGAAATCAATAAATGTAATTCACTATATCAATAGATTTAAGTCAAGAATCACATGATTATTTCAATAGATGCAGAGAAAGCATTTGATAAAATACAGCACCGCTTCATGCTCAAAACACTAGAAAAAATAGGGATAGTGGGAACATTCCTTAACATTGTAAAGGCCATCTATGCTAAGCCCATGGCTAATATCATTCTAAATGGTGAAAAACTGAAAGCATTCCTCTAAAAACTGGAACAAGGCAGGGATGCTCTCTTTCACCACTTCTTTTCAATATCGTCCTTGAAACTCTAGCCAGAGCAATTAGACAGACCAAAGAAATTAAAGGGATATGAATAGGAAAAGAAGAACTCAAACTATCCCTATTTGCTGATGATATGATTGTATACTTAGAGGAACCAGGAAATTCCACCAGAGAACTTTTAGATCTCATTAGTGAATTCAGTAAAGTAGCGGGAAATAAGATCAATGCACATAAATCTAAGGCATTTTTATACATAAGCGATGAATCTTCAGAAAGAGAAATTTGGAAAACTACCACATTCACAATAGCTTCGAAAAAAATAAAATACTTGGGAATCAATCTCACAATAGAGGTGAAAGACCTCTACAATGAGAACTACAGAACACTAAAGAAAGAAATTAAAGAAAACCTTGGAAGATGGACAGATCTCCCATGTTCTTGGATAGGAAGAATGAATATTGTCAAAATGGCCATACTACCAAAAGTGCTATACAGATTCAATGCAATTCCAGTTAAAATCCCAATGATGTACCTTACAGAAATAGAGCAAGAAATTATGAAATTCATCTGGAAGAATAAAAAACCCAGAATAGGTAAAGCAACCCTTGGCAGAAAGAGTGAAGCAGGGGGTATCGCAATACCAGATCTTCAACTCTACTACAAAGCAATAGTAACAAAACGGCATGGTATTGGTACCAAAATAGAAAGGTGGATCAATGGTACAGATAGAGGACACGGACACAAACCCAAATAAATACAATTTTCTCATACTAGACAAAGGGGCCAAAAATATGCAATGGAGAAAAGATAGCCTCTTCAACAAATGGTGCTGGGAGAATTGGAAATCCATATGCAACAGAATGAAACTAAACCCATATCTCTCACCATGCACGAAACTAAACTCAAAATGTATTAAGGATCTCGGAATCAGACCAGAGACCTTGCATCTTATAGAAGAAAAAGTAGGTCCAGAGCTTCAACATGTCGGCTTAGGACCAGACTTCCTCAACAGACTCCCATAGCACAAGAAATAAAAGCAAGAATCAATAACTGGGATAGATTCAAACTAAAAAGCTTTCTCTCAGCAAAAGAAACTATTAGCAATGCGAAGAAAGAGCCTACAGAGTGGGAGAGAAATCTTTGCCAATCATACTTCAGATAGAGCACTAATCTCCAGAATCTATAAAGAACTCAAAAACTCTACACCAAGAATGCAAACCATCCAATGGACAAATGGGCTAAGGAAAGGAATAGACACTTCACAGAAGAAGATCTACAAGCAATCAACAAACATATGGAAAAATGTTCAACTTCTCTAGTAATAAGAGAAATGCAAATCAAACCACCCTAAGATTCCATCTCACCCCACTTAGAATGGCGATTATCAAGAATACAAGCACAAACAGGTGTTGGCGAGGATGTGGGGAAAGGTACACTCATACATTGCTGGTGGGGCTGCAAATTAGTGCAGCCACTCTGGAAAGCAGTGTGGAGACTCCTTAGAAATCTTGGAATGGAACCACCATTTGACCCAGCTATCCCACTCCTTGGCCTATACCCAAAGGACTTAAATCAGCATATTACAGAGATACAGCCACATCAATGTTCATAGCTGCCTCAGTTCACAATAGCCAGATTGTGGAACCAACCTAGATGTCCTTCAATTGATGATAGGATAAAGAAACTGTCATATTATATACAATGGGATATTACTCAGCCATAAAGAATGATAAAATTATGCATTTGCAGGCCAAGGGATGAACTGGAGAATATCATGCTAAGTGAGTTAAGCCAATCTCAAAAAACCAAAGGATGAATGATCTCGCTAATAAGTGGATGATGACACATAATGGGTGTGGGAGGGGTTAGTGTTAGGGTTAGAGTTAGGGTTAGGGAGTGGGGCCGGAATGGAGGAGGAAGGACTGTATAGAGGGAAAACGAGGGTTTTGGAGGGTGGGGGGATGGAAGGGAAAAATAACAGAATAACTAAAACAACATTACCCTATATACATGTATGACTTACACAAATGGTATGCCTTTATGCCAGTACAAACAGAGAAACACATGTATCCCATTTGTTTACAAAAAAAAAATGCCAAAAAAAAAAAACCAGAATGACCATATTGAGTCCATATGATAATGTTGTTATCACACATAGGGCAACACCTAGTAACATTGTTACTACACCATGGACAATTTACCAAAGCCCTTTCTACTAATTAATGACAAACTGCCTCTGGAAACTCCCTGCCACATGAGTTTCGGTACTGTTCATTCAGGTTGAGTTAATTTGAACAAATTTGGCCACAATAAATATTTACCCAGCTGGGTAGAAACTAGAATTATAATTTGCCATTCAAACAAAGGACAATACCTGATACGTCTTTTGAGAATATAATTTTACCAGGCTCTTGAACCTCTAGGTCACTTCCTTTCCCTGATTTTCCTTCAATCTGTTTTAAACTGAACGTATTTGTCCAAATGAGTACTGGCCCTAAGGGCATGGAATAAATTTTGTGAATCTGGGCATGGAATAAATTTTGTGGGTCAATTCTCAATGTTTTTGTTGACAACTATGTTTGAACCTGCATCTTGAAGATCTGTTTCATTGCTACTCTTTTAAGATGTTTATAAACTCATGTATTTAGCCATTGTGAGCACTAGTCTTAATGGGCCTATGTGAAAATGTGAACCTGCTGCTTAACAGACTATTCTCTCATCCCCCTATGTGAATAATATTTTTAACTTTCTTTGGAAGCTTCCTGTCAATACAACTTCATTGTGGCTCCTATTAGCTGTCTTCAAATTATACATATTCACAAAAAAAAAAAAACTCACTGGCATTAATGAACTGAAATGAAAAATGGGAACCTGGTACTGCAATGAGGGACAATTCCCAGAATCATCATTGAGAATTAAATTTGAACCCGAACCTCACTGACTACCATTTCTTTACTGTTCCTTCAGGCTATTTTCAAATCATATGTATTACTTCATAATGAACATAGGTTCTAATGGTTCTAAATGAAAAGTGTGAATCTGACACTGCAATGGGGAAAAATTCTAAATGTTGTATGTATGAACTGCATGAGAACCTGTCTTTAAGACTTAACTGATACTTACATTTCACTGCTGTTCTTATAAGTTTTTCAAATGGCAAATGTTAGCCATAGTCAGTATAGTATCTAATGGACCAAGTTGAAGAATGCAAAACTGGTGCTGAAAAATGAAACGATTTCCTAAGCCCTTTTGTGAATTAAGTTTGCAACTCCCTCTGAAACCCCTCTGCCTCTATCTTTTCACTGTTGATCCTACAAGTTGTTTACAGATTGCAAATATTCAGCCAAAACCTGGTGCTGCAATGGAGAACAATTTTCCCTTGGCATAACTGTGAACTAGGTATTAACTTGCCTCTACAATTCCAAGTAATTGTGTTTCACTGTTGCTCCTCTAAGCCCTTTCTAAATTGCATATATTCAGCCATATGATCATAGGCCCCAATCATTGAATTAAAAATATGAACCATATGCTGTAATGGAAGACAAGTCACTAAATCCCTTTGTGATTTAAGTTTGACAGTTCCTCATGGATTTTTCTGCCACTAACATTTCACATTGTTCCTGCAGACGTTTTTTCAAACAGCATGTATTTATCAAAAAAAAAATACTTTGACTTATTACTGAAGTGAAGAATGTACATACAGTATTGCAACAAGGGACAATTCCCAATGCCCTGTTTCAGAATTATGCTTCACACAACCTCTGGGTGCTCCCAGACAGTATGCTTTTATTGCTAACCCTACAACTTGTTCTAATTCTGAACACATTTTGCTATAATGATCACTTGCCCTAGAGTCCCATTAAAAGAATGTGCACTTGGTCCTGTACAGGTGAACAATTCCCAATGCCTTTCTGCTATTTGGAAAACTTCCTTTGGAAAATCCTATGCAGTTGCATTTAAATACTGTTCCCATAGTCAATTTCAACAGAAACATGTTAGAAATTATAAGCACTGACCTTCATGGACTACAGTGGAAAATGTGAACCTGGGTCATGCAATGGAAATCAATTGCTAATGCTGCTTGTCAATTAAATTGAAACTTTATATGAAACCTCCTTGAAACTACCATTTCTCTCTTGCTGTTTCAAATAATTTTTAAAACTGCAACTATCATGCCCAAAATGAGCACTGGCACTATGTTCAAAAAGAAGAATATGAAGATCAGACTAAAACAAGGGATAATTCATATTGTCCTCTTGAATAAATATGAACCTGTCTCTGGAACTTCCCCGCCAGATGAGTTCACTGTTGTTTCTTCAACCTCTTTTCAGACTGCAAGTATACTGCCAAAATGATCACTGTTCCTAAAGGACGATAATAATTTTGTGAACCCGATATTATAATAAGGACAATTTCTAATAGTCTCTTTGAGAATTAATATTGATTCTGCCAGTGATAGCTAGTTCCACTACTGTTTCTTTGATGGTCATAAAAGCTGGATATAATTGCATTTAGTTGTCCGTTATGAACTCTGTCTCTAATAAGTTTATCTGAATAGTGGTGAATCTGATGCTGTAACAGGGGACACAATTACTTAAACTGTCCTTTTTTGTGTCAGCTTTTTCTTTGCTGTGATCAAAAGACCTGACAAAAACAATTTTAGAAGTGGAAACATTTATTGGGATTCATGATTTGAGAAATCTCAATCTACGGGCAGCCAAATCCATTCCCTGAAACCTGAGATGAGGCACAACATTGTGAAAGAAGTGTGTGATAGAGGAAAGCAACTCAACATGGTACCAGGAAGGAAAGAGACAGAGTAAGCTAAGTTTACAAGAGAAAAAATATGTATGCCTCAAGGACATTTCCCAGTGACCCAAGTCCATTAGTCATACTCACCTGCCTAGAGTTACCACTCAGTTAACCCTATCAGTGATTATGTTAAGGTTCTCATAAGATAGCCATTTCACTGCTAAAATTTCTTGCATTATCTCACACATGAACTTTGGGGGACACCTAATATCTAAACCATAAAAAGAGCATTATAGTTATTTATAGTGTTTTGGCTCATTTCAAAACATAATACATGTAAGGAATTTGATTTCTATCCCCATCCCTGCTTCCCTTCCTTAAATTAAATTAAAAGTAGGAGAGCCACCTATTCCTCTCCTCTTCTTTTTGATATTGCCTTTACTCCCCCATTTTGTGTTTTTGATTGGAATGTTCTATAGACACAAAGTTGTAACTATAATACATTTATATATGTAAATAACATGATATTGTTAAATTCTTTCTATATTTCTTTCCCTATCCCATCTTTCCTCTCTCTTGTTCTCCTTCTTCCATCCACTTATCTACCCTCTTTGTTTTTATTATATTATCCCCTGCCCCACCACCTTCTTTCCCTTTTTTTTCTGTAGCTTCCACATGTGAGAGAAAATATTCAACTCTTAATTTTTGGCAAATGGCTTATATCACTTACCATAATTTTCTCCTCTTCCATTCATTTACCAGAAAATACCACTATTTCATTCTTATCTATTGCTGAGTAAAATTCCATTGTGCATATAACCATATTTTCTTTCATTTGATGGGAGATTGAGTTGATTGTGTAATATGGGTATTGTGACTTGTGCTGCTAACAGTATATCATCATACTGATTCTAGTTATTATGGATAAATACCAAAGAGAAGGTTAGCTGGATCATATGGTGTTTCCATTCCTATTTTTTTTTTTGAGGAATCTCCACATTGCTTTCCATGGTGGCTATATTTTTTACAGCACTACCAGCAATATATGAGTATAAATTTTCCCTTTCATTGCTTGTATTCTTGATAATTGCCATTCTAACTGCAGTGAGATAAAAGCTTAGTATAATTTTGATTACATTTCCCAGATAGCTGGAGATCTTAAACATTTTTCATATACTTTTGGTTATTTGCATTCCTTCTTTTGAGAAATTTCTGTTTCACTATTTCGTTTATTGATTTACTTTATTTTGGTGTTGAATTATATGAGTTCTTCATATATTCTGGATATTGACCCCTATAAGAGGAGGAGCTAGCAGTGTTTTTTCATTCCATATAATCTGATACTTTTCTTAATCATTTCCTATCCTCTGCACAGAATTTTGAATTTGATGTTATCTCAGTTATTTATGCTTGGTCCGTTTCTTGACTTTAAGGAATCTTGTTAAGGATGTGGGTGTCTTGTACCTCTGTGAAGGAGTCTTGAACCTGTATTTTCTTCTAAGAGTTGCATGATTCTGATTCAGTTTCTAACTCTGATTAATGTTGATTTGACTTTTGTGCATGGTGAAAATTAAGAATCTAATATCATTCTTCTACATATAGATATGGAGTTTTCCCAGCACCATTTGCTAAAGAGGTTTATTTTTCCAACATACATTTTTGAAAATTTGTCAAGAATCAGATGGCTGAATTGAGTTAATCTATTCTATTCCATTTCTTAACCACAATTTTTGAATTGTTTGAAATTTTCTCTGGAATATCGTTGTCACTAACATTCACTTTGCTCACATAAGCTATTCTCATATTGCAAATATTCAGTCAAAATGAGCCTTGGCATTAGTGGTCTTAAGTGAAGAGTGTGAAACTGGTGTCACATAGGGTGACAATTCTCAATAACATATGTGTAAATATAAGAAACCTGCCTTGATATTCTCCATACCCCTGAGTTTCACTGATTCTCCTATAAGCCACTTTAAAATTGCATATGTATGGCCACAATGTGTACAGAGTCTAATTGTTGAACTGAAAAATGGGAATCTGAACCAAAATGAAGATATTTCCCTAAGCCCTCTTTGTGAATTGTTTGAAACCAACTATAAGACTTTTTGCCACTAATGTTTCACTGTTCCTCCTACAACCTGTTTAACTTTTCTTTTTTTCAAATAGCATATACTTGGCAAAAATGAACTTTGGTTTTAAAGTTCCCAAATAACAAATGTGCATCTGATATTGCAACAATGGACTATTTCCCATGACCTCTTCGTGAAATAAGTATGAAAATGCCTCTGGAATTTCCCTGACACTACCATTTCACTACTAATCATATAAGCACTTTGCAAGATGTACAAAATGTACCATGATAACCCTTACCCTAAGGAGCCCATAAAAGATGGTTCCCTTTTCTTCTTTTACAGGGGAATGACTCCCAATATACTTTCTGGAATGGAATGAGAACTTGCCTCCAAAATTCCCCGGCTTCTTGTATTTGACTGCTATTCCTAGAAACTGTTTTCGAATGCCATATTCAGGTATAAAGGGACACTGTTCAAAGGGCCAAACTGAAGGATGTAAATCTATCATTTCAATGGGGGTAATTTTCCAAACCCTACCTCAAGTTAAGTGTGAAACTTCTTTTGGAAGTTACCTATGATTTGTGTTTCACTGTGCCAACAAAGAGACGTTTTCAAATTTCACATATTTAGCAATTGCACATAATGTGCCAGTGACCATTATGACTCCATCTGAAGAATGTGAAGCTGATGCTGCAACAAAATACAATTTCCTAAGCAATCTTTGTGCCTTAAGTTTGAACCTGCCTCTGGATCCTCCCAGCCACTTCAATTTCCTTGCTGTGCCTTCAAGCTATTTTAAAATTAGAAATATTTGGCTATAATGAACACTGGCTGTAATGGGCTGAAATGAAGAATGTGAACCTGGTTCATCAATGAAAGACAGTGCTGCCTGTGCTGTGAATAATTTAGAACTTGCCCTGGGAAGCTTTTTGTATTTCACTGTTATTCTTATTATGGTTTTCAACTTTCATGCGTTTGAGATAATGACCTTAGACCACATAAAAGGGCCTAAATGGAGATGTGAACCTGATGATGCAAAAGGAGAAAATTTCCTAGTCCACCTTTGTAAACTAAGTTTGAAATTTCCTCTGGAATATCCTTGCCATTATAATTTAGATGCTACTCTTAAAAGTTATTTTGAAAATGCACATATTAGCAATAATTAGCACAGTACCTGAGGGACTGTATGAAGAATGTTATCCTGGTGCTGTAACTGGGTACATGTTATCAATTCCTTTTCACGTACAATGTGAAAACCTTCCTCAGGAACTGCATTGTGACAGCCATTTTATGTTACTCCTACAACCTGTTTCTAAATTGCACATAATTGACCATAATGAACACTGTCCCTAATAGAACAATAATAAAGTATGTGTTTCAAAGTGAGATATTTCCACATGCCTTTTCATTGAATGAAGTAAGAACTCCTTCTGGAACCTGTCTGCCTCAAGTGTTTCATTGCTTCTCTTTCGATCTCTTTTCAAATAGCACGTATTCAGACAAAATGAGCACTGCCCTAATGGGTCAAAATGAAGAATAGTCACCTAGTACCTCAACAAGGAAAATTAGCAATGTCCCTTTTAAGAAGTAAGTTTTAAATTGCAGTGTAAACTCATACATACTGCCATTTCACTGCTACTCATATATTTTGTTTTCAAGCTCCACATATTTAGCAATATGACTACTGTAATTAAGGATTCTGTATGGAGAATGTGAAACTGTTCCTTTATCAAGGCACAAGACCCAGAGCCCTTTCTGTGAATTTAGAATATACCTCTGAAATATCCCTACCACTTGCATTTCACTGCTCCTCCTCTCTATAATTCATTTTCAAATTCCATCATACAAATTGCATCATACAAAATGACAACAGGCTCTAATAAACCAATATGAACCATATGAAACTGGCCCTGCAAAAAGAGACAATTCCCTAAGCTCTTTTGTGAATAAATTTGAAAGTACCCCTACAAGCCTCTTTGTCCATATTTTCACTGCTGCTCCTACAAACTTTTTTTCAAAGTGTCCATAGTTGCCCCAAAGAACACTGTACCCAAGGAACCATTATGACAATCTCAATCTGGTCCTGTACTATGGGGACAATTTCCAATGTAGTTTCTGTGAAATGAGATATGTTCTGGAAACTTCCTGCCACTTTTTTCCATTGCTTTCCCATAAGTCACTTTCAAATTGCAGCTATTTGGCCATAATGAGCATTGGACCTAATTGACCCATATTAAGAATCGCCCTGTTATTGCAACAGGAGACAATTCCCTAAATACTTCCGTGAATTTATTTTGAAATGTTCATATAATCCCTTTCCTTTTGCTTGTGTTTCACTATTGTTCCTATAGGATATTTTCTAATTACATATGGAAATAAATGAGAACTACAACTAATGTACTGAAATGAATAAAGGGAATGTGGTAAAACCACAGGGGTAAATTCCTGATGTCCTCTTTGAGAAATGTCTCAGTCACCCTTTGGACACATTGTTATATCTACAACTTCTTACAAGATATCTTCAAATTTCATCTTTTCAGCCATAATGAGTATTTGTCCAAAGGACTGAAATGAAGAATGTGAACCTGTGTTTATAACATGGATGATTTCCAACGACTTCACTGGGAATTAAATGCATGTAGTTTGTAAATTCCTGTGATTTGTATTTCACTGTTTCTCTTAAAAACTGATTTTAAATTGCACATACTTGGTCATAATGAGCTTTGGCACTAATGGACTGACAAGAAGAATGTAAATTTATTGTTTCAGTGATAGAATATTCACAATGCCATCTCAGCATCTAAGTAATAACCTGGCTTTTGAAAACTCTATTTCTGTTGAGTTTCATTATTGTTCAGAAACTGTTTTCTAACTGGACATATTGACCATTAATGTCTATTTAACTAATGGTTTCATGAAGAATGTGATTTTGCACCTGTATGGAAGACAATTCCTAATTCCCTCTATGTGCATTAAGTAGAAAAGTGCCTTTTGAACCTCACTTCCACTTCTATTTCACCATTTGTCTCACAAAACATTTTAAAGTTGCACTGGTCCTGTTTTGTTGAAAAGGAGAAAGTCAAATGAAACATTTCCCAATGCCATATTAAATCAATTAAATAAACTTCCTTTAGAACCTTTCTGACTCTTGTGAAATTTTTCTTCTCTTTATAGCCATTTTTGCATTGCAAATATTCAGCATAATGAGCACTGTTCCTATTGGGATAGAATGAGTAAAATGAATGTGGTGCTCTATTGCATAATTACTAATACCCTTGCTGGAAATTACCTAATAACATGACTTTGGACCCTCCCTGTCACTTCATTTTACTGCTACTCTTACAATAATTTTCAAATTTGTCATATTTGGCCCTAGTGACAAAGTCTTAATGATCAATGAAGAATGTTAACTTGGTGCATCAGTACTGGAAAATTCCTGAAGTACCCTCTAAGAATTAAAAAAACTGTCTTTGGAACCTCCCTGTCACTTGTGTTTCACTGCTCCTCTTACAATATTAATTTTAAGCCTTTAGGTCTTCGGTTTACAGAGCTGCATATTTGATGTTTCATATGGTTTAGAAAATCAACAATGAATACCATGACCTGGAATGTTTAAAAAGCAGTTTATTACTTAAATATTTCAGGTGGCATTGAGAGTTCATTTTCCAACAGGTTGACAATCTTAATTTCATCACCTTATGTTTATTGTATATTATAGCTTCTAAGAACTTACTTATAAAACATTCCTGGCACTTTTACTTTATTCTTCCCTTACAAGCTATTTGTAAATTTCCTCTATTCAGATAAAATGGGCACTAGTCCTAAGGTCTCTGTTATGGTTTGAACATGACATATACCTCTAAAGCTTCTGGGTTAATAGTGAGATTTTGGAGGTAAAATTGTTGCATGTGAGAACTTTAATGTAATTAGTCCATCCTCCTTTCAGTGGATTAAAGGGTTTAACTATAAAGATAGAGTAGTAGCTGGAGGAGATGGGTCATTAGGGGCATGCCCTGGAAGTTTTATCTTTTATGAAGGCCCTCTGCCTTCCACCTTATTTGGATTCTGTTTCCTGGCTTCCACGAATGGAATAACACTCCTTCTCTATGCCCTTCTATCATAATGTTCTACCTAAACATCACCTCTGCAATGAAATTGACCAACCATGGAATAACTTTGAATTCATGAGCCAAACAAACTTCTTATTGTATTTGGTCAGTTTCCCAAAGCTAACAAACAAATTATACTGCAATGGGATTGTGCTGTGACTAACGTGACTTTGTGGTTCAGAAGCTTTTGGAGCAAATTGGAGGAAAATTTTGAAGTTTGGAAATGCAAAAACATTAAAAATTTTAAAGTGAAATTTAATGACTTTTTCTGGGGAGAAATAAAAGGACCATAATACTGAAAATAAAGCAGACCTTTCTTAAGGAAGTACATAGGAAATGAAGACTTTATCCAGGATTGGACTAGTTTTTATCAGTCTTTCTGTTCTTATCCAATAAGAACAACTTAAAGAGGAGAAGTTTATTGGAGGCTCATCACTTTAAAAGTCTCATTCCATAACAGCTGTATGTATTACTATGTGCCCAAGATGAGCAGGACACCATGTGGGAATTTCCCAGTGGAAGATAGTTGTTCAGATCATAGCAAAGTCAGGAAGAAGATAGAGTGAGGTGTGAAGTTGCCACAGGGAGATGCACCCTTCCAAGAAACATCTCCAGTGACCCACCTCCTCTGGCCATGCACTTTTCCAGGGCACACGCCAATGACCAACTTCTTCAGTCATGCCTCACTGAATTACTATCTAGTAATCCATTCAAAATAGGATGGGGGATGGGGTTGGACTCATTGGTAGAGCTCTTGCCTAGCATGTGTGAGGCAGTGGGTTCGATTCTCAGCACCACATATAAATAAATGAATTAAAAAATCTTTCAACATCAAAAAATAAAACTAAGATGTACTGTTTAGGTTATTGCTCTAATTATCTAATCTTTCTATCTCTGAATATTCCTTACAAGAGTTTTCTTTGGGGAGCACCTCACATCCAATCCATACAAGAACTAGACATCATTCATGATGTATTCTGGCAAAACAACTTGTCTACATTTTTCCCATGTCTTGAGACTTTGTGTGAGGCAGAATTTAAAGGTTCTTTACTAATTAATTTGGTGGTAGAAATTTAAATGCATCACAGTATTCAGTCGGTTGCAAGGATTTTTTTTTTTTTCTGACACTTTAAACCATCGGTACTGTGAGAATTAGGAGTAAAACTGGAGGAGGATTTTTAAAACTTGCAGTTTAAATAAAAGTTCTTACAAATCTAGGGTTAAGTAAGATGTGGTTTTAAAGAGATGGCAGCCAATAAAATGATACTAAGTGCTTTGCGTAGAAACAATAGAGTTATTGCTTGAGGGAATCCCAATTATTTGCAAGACTGTGTACATTGCAGGTGCCAGGATAAAGAAGGAATAACTATTTTGAGAGAGTTCATGGGATACTCCTTGAAGAGAGGGACAAAGAGAATTTTTCCCTCTTCTCAAATGTCAAGACACTGAGAAGCATCTGAAGCCATAATTCTGGAGGCCCAGCTCTTGTGCCACCAGGGGGCAGACCTTGTCATCATCCATATAGTGCTGTTTCTACAGAATTTCAGGTTATTGGAGTTAGGATGGGTCTGGATTGTTCCACTGAGATTTCAAAGGAAGGTCTTGGAGGCCAGGAAAATTATGTGTTATCACTTAGATATGATGTCCCCCAAGAGCTCACGTTAGACAATGCAAATTTTCGAGGAGAAATGATTGGTTCATAACCTTAACCTAATCAGTTAATTATCCCTGATGGAATTAACTGAGTGTAACCCGAGGGAGGTGGAGTGTGACTGGAGGAAGTTGTTTATTGGAGGTGTGGCTATGGGGTATTTATTTTGTATCTGCAAAGTGGAGTCTTTTCTCTCTCTCTCTTTGTCTCTCTCTCCTGCTTCCTGGTCATCATGTGAGCTATTCCCTCTGCCACACTCTTCTACCATAATGTTCTGCCTCACCTCGTGCCCTGAGAATGGAGCCAGCCTTCTATGGACTAAGATCTCTGAAATCTTGAGCCCCAAATGAACTGTTCTTCCCAAAATTGTTCTGCTCAAATCTTTAATAACAGCAGCAAAAAAGCTAACTAAAACAGAGTGCCAGGGTCAGAATCTCTGAAGGCTGTTCCATACAGTGATTTGCATGTGAAGTCAATATGGTGTGGAGACACAAGATTAAGAGATACCAGAAATGGTGTATGCCTACTGAGATAAGCTTCTGACTGTGGAGGGATAGAGGCTAAAAGATTGTATACCTCTGCTTCAACCAGCAAGAACAAAGAGGCAGGGCTGCTGAGTTCAGTAGTGAGACATCTTATAACTCTGTGTCCTACATTTTGTATGTGGAGTTATGAAAACTGTTTGGTCAGTTGCATTTTGGTATTATCCCTTATTCCTATGCTTCAATTACTCTGCTGTGGAAAGGATATATTTACTCTGTTCTTCTCTATACTGGATTTATGTTACCTGCAGTTGAATTTTACAGGACCTCACAGCCAAGAATCTGCCTTTTATTCTTAAAGGAAATTTTGAACTTGGACTTTCAGTCAATGCTGAAACAATAGAACTCTAGGAGATAACTAAATAAACTAAATGCATTTTGCATTGTGAGATGGACATGAGTTTTTGGGGAACATGAGTGCAATATCATAATTTGATGTGTTGTTCCCCCAAGGCTCCTGTGTTTACACAAGAATTTTTAGAGATATAATATGTATATAGATACTTTGTTTTAATATGCACTATTCCTAAGGAACTGAAGAATATGAACCTTACACTGCATGTAAATAATGACAATCAAAATATCCTCTGCATGAATTGAGCAATAATTTGTCTTTGGAACCATCATTGGAATGTGTTGCATGTTGTTCTTACATGTCTTTTGAAAATGATAGATATTATTCTATTCTGTGGACCAGTGAACATGGTACTGGAAAGAATTACAATTCACAATACCAGGTCTATGAAATTAGTGAGAAACATCTTTGGAAAACTCATGGACATTAATTTCTAGTTTTGCTACCCATTTAAAATGTTGTTCATTTGTCCACAATGTGCACTAGTCTTAAGAGATGAAATGACCTTTTGGCAGATACCTCATATCTGAACCATAGTAGCTTGTGAAAGCAGTAACAGTTTGTACCAGCTATAGTACCATAAACATATATAGATATGTATTCTTTCATTGTTCACACCAGTTATAGTCATGGTGTGAGAATAAAAAAAGTTTAGACATGGATCAATTGTGTTATAAGAGCCTTTATCTATCAGTGCACTAATTACTGATATGAATTAACGGGAGGCAACGTAGGCAGGTAGGGTATAATTGGAAGAGGTAGGTCACTGAAGGTGCATTTTTAATGTTGACATTTTATTCTTCATTAGCAGAACTTTCTGCTTCTTTGTTGCCGTATCCTGAACTTCTTTCCTCTGACATGCCCTTCCATCATGTATTTTGCCTCACCTCAGGCCTGGAATAATGGAGTCTGTTATATGTGGACTGAGATCTCTGAAACCATGAGCCCAACTAATATTTCTCTTCATTATTCTTGTCAGTTTCCTTTTTTTTGTTGTTGTTGTTGTTACAGTGATAAAAAATATACTAAACACAACCTGGGAGAGGTCTACGTTATTACCTTTAAATAGAACCTGCTTAATATGCTAAATCCTACCATAATGTTAGGACTAGCCTGTATACTCTTCATTATATTCTTGCAGTTCTTACCTTAATAGATTAATCTGAAATTGGTGAATTATGCATGGCAATTTCAAATGCTTTTGCCATGAATTAAGTGAGAACCTGTCTTGAGCACATTCCTCACACACATCTTTCATTTCTGCTACTAGAAGTCATGTAGAAAACACATACATGCAATGATTGTTGACACTGGGTCTAGAGAGCTTAATGGACAAGGGCAAGGGCACTTAATGAAAGTATTGGAAATTTACACTTGATAGAATGGTAATATCAAATTTTCTTTCTGAGTAAAAATTTACATCTCAAACACTCATACCATTTGGTTTTCATTAGTACTCATGCAGTTTCTCATGTGCTGGGCTAGCTCATACTTGAGGTAAGGGTGTGGAGTCAAGACCCAGACTCCAGGAGTTGGGTGGAAGGCAGGTTTGTGTCCAGCAGCCTGCAAACTCCTTTATTATGGGAACGGCTATACATTTAATAGGTTTCATGCCCAATCACAATGTGCCACACGGGATCAGACCACCAGGTTCCTATACAGGTTCCCTTGGGACCACTGAGTCAATCTGGGGCAGTTGTTTACTTTCCTAGGTAGCCGAAGTGGAACACTCCTACCTGCAAGTATTTCTTACAACACTTCAGAGGTTCGCTGCTGCCATACAAGAACAAGGATTTCTCCCAACATTTGCCACACTTTTATTAATTTGGACAAGGGATTCCTTCAGGACTTGATTGACCTGAAACCCTTGTGATTCTTTGTTGAAAATGGATTCACAAACATTTAAGAACTGCAAGAATTATAATGAAGAGTATACAGGCTAGTCCTAACATTATGGTAGGATTTAGCATATTAAGCAGGTTCTATTTAAAGGTAATAACATTAGACCGCTCCCAGGAGGGAGAAGGGGGGCCACAGCTGATGTAGTAAGAGTCCCAAGAAGGGAGCACACCCTACATCCAGTATAGGTTAAGGTCTCTTATGTTCTCCAGTTCTGTCCCCCCTTCATCTCTACTTCCTGCCTATGTGCCTGGTTATGCAGGTGAGATTGCATAAAGTGAGAAAGCAAATGGGCAGGGGAAGGACCAAAGTGACTCAGCCAGGTTAGGGCCCAGAGGGCATTAATTAGCAGCTCTTTGGTCTGCAGTCCATAATAAGGGCAGGTAAATCTGTTAATCAATCGGCTCTGCAGATCCTTGGTAGTCCCATTCTCCCAGGGGCAGTCTCCAACTTCCAGGGGCAGATGGCTTTCATGGCATCCATTTCTCCATTTGACCTGATCCCCTATTTCTACACTAACTGCCTGTGCCCAATTTTGGCTTCATTCCCCTCTTTTGCTTTAGGAACTCTTTATTGCTGTAAGGAAAGGGGGCAATGACCACCTCTGGCTGCTTGTGAGCTGGAAGAGGGGCAGCATGGGGCAAGCAGTTTAGAGTTCCCTTTTAGAAACCAGGTCAATCAAAGGGTCCATGGTGGAAGTCCCTTTGGGGAAAAGCAGGGTTTGTAAAGTCATCTGGGGGTGGGTGCTTCTATGAGAGAGAAACAAAAAGATGTGAGTATTGAAATGAGATTAATAATGTTGCAGCATCTGGAACATGTCATGAAGATGACAGAAATCAATAATCTATCACCAGGAAGTAGAAAACCTGAGAAGTTCCCATAACAAGGCCTAACAAAAGCTGGAGAGGACAAGGTCTTATTTGGGAACTTTAACATTGTCCAAGTTATCAGGAATGTAAACACCACATTTAACTGTTAATGTCATTAATGTCCCCAGAAGATAGAAGTAAGCTACTTAATGCCATCTGATTTTTCTAAAATATTTTTTTTATTGGCATAACCTGTGTTTCGTAGAGATCTCTTTATTTCTGTTACTTAGGGCTAGATATTCATACCAGAAACATAAATTAAGCCTACCTGTGTAGCTTAGTAAGGGTCTGCAGGCCTTAAACTGACTAAAAGTGTCTGACTCTGGCAGTTTCTCTTGATAGTTATCAGGCACATTTGCCTAAGAATCTCTCTTCTGTAGCTTCCAGTTTTATTCTAGTGGGCTAACACAAGTGTATTATTTAAGATGCATTTAACTAATGCTTCTTTAAATGCTCAAGAATGGCTGTTTTGGTTTAACTCTTTTGCTAGATGTTTAAGATCAAACGGGTCAAATTGACTTGTTTCTGTCTTGTTAAGAGTCAGCTGAGTTCCCACAGGGGCACTTTGGGGAACTAGAGATCAGCTTCTTAGCTCCTTTGTGCCATTTGCTAGGTAGTGTCTCCTTGATGAGATGGCTTCCCTTGGAAGCATCAGGGATGTCTCCCTTTTCTAATGTTCCATTCTTTGCAGCAGTTGCACTGATTGACTTTTCATCCTCAGTGGTATCATCAGTCACTCTGATCAGGAGGTCATGTGACCCAGATTTGCAAAGCTCCGTAAAGAAGTCCCTTGTTCCCTAGATTCATGCTGACTGTGAGGGCGAGAGCCAAATACTGGCTTTTCTTGACCTCTGTATTTAATTTCAATCTCTAAGTTGATCTTAAACCAACCAGCAAGCCAGTCTCACCAGTCATAAAGTAAGAGTACTGGGCTTTAACGTCAATCTCTGTAACTTAACAGTTATTTACCTTTTCTTAACTGGAGTCTGTATTAGTACTGAAGCTACCATTACATCACTATCTGTTCCATAAAGATGACTTATTATCACAAGTTACTTAGGTTGTGTGTTCTTGAAGCACTACCTCTGTAAAACTAAAAGGTAACAGTTTCCCAAAATGAAATTAGCAAGAGTAAAAATACATTCAGCTTGTATAATAGCTATCTGGAATTTTGACTGAGAATTTGGCTCTAAATTATATCCCCTGTTTGAGATCAAAGTAATTCCACAACAACAACCAATCCTTTGACTATAACTTTAAATAAACTGAAGTCTGGCTTATTTTGGAGCCACTCTGACATGTAGTAGGGTGGAGGCAGAGCCTTATCTGAGGTAGTCATGGTCCCTCACAAATCTTAAGTGTTCTTATACTGATGCTGATCTTTCACTTCCTTAAATATCATTTTAAGTTACATATACTGTTTCTGAGTATATATGAACACTAGTCAATACAATTTAACAGTACATCCCAAAACACAAATCAAGAAATACTGAGAGAGCTCTTAAATTTCTTTTGTATGGCAAAAGTGCAAAATGTTTTTTTTGTTATGTTTCATGATATTAACCTTTAGACAATCAGACTCTCACTAACCCTTAAAATACACTTACATTTAAATTTTTTTATTCCAGTGTAAAAAGTAACAAATTTACATATAAGCCTACTAATAACAGGTCTTGTAATAGTGCAATTTGATGATAGAAACAAATCCCCAATAAATTTATGCTTTATAAGTTTAAAATTACCATTAAAGACAAGTTTAATTTGGAGAAGAGCAGTTTGATAAATTTACCTTTAAGACTGGTATATTTGGAAGAAAATGAACACATTTAAGATACAAATATGACCATTCCAATTAACCTTGATACTTTTATATTAACCAAATTTAGTTTCTAAAGAAAACTTTAGACTCTGTAATGTAGTACAATACTCATACAGTTGTGGTTAAACAACAACTGTATAAACCCCAATTTTCAAGAGTAGTTGTTCTAAAGAATAAAAGTTAACACACATGACATTAAGAGTAAATGAGTTTTTCTAAGAAATCCTTGTCATTTTAACCATATAGATTAAAAATTTGTTTATATCAGTACATTAGTATTTGACCTTAGGAAAAACCTTAAATGGCTTTAACTGATTGTCTCACATACATATAACCGACTTGGTCACACACAAACTTGTTGAAGTTTGCCCTTTACTTCCACAAAGACTGTCCTTAGCACTTACCTAGATGCTTATGTTTACCATAATCATTTTCTTAACCAGAAACATTTTGTTCTTCAATAATATATTTCCATATCTAGAATATTTTATTTTTCTTTCCTATCTGTTGTCCCCTTGTTGTTCACATCCTAAAACAACTCTTATGAAATTTCTTAATTAGATAAATGACTCCATTTTAACAAGATTAATATTTTGTTGTTTATAGTACGCTAATTGAAACACACTTGAAACTTTTGGAGCCCTTTGTATATAGAATTGTACCTGTTAGGACTTCACTCTTAGTTACCTTGTTATTAGTGATGACACAAAGCAATTTTAAACCCTTTTTATTCACCAATCTATGAAAACTCCAATAACATTTAAATATGTTACCCCATGGAATTTAAGGAGTTAAGAGTACTCAAAGTTATTTAATAATTAGCATTTTAACTTTGAAAATTAATCAGATGTCTCTAACAAACACATTTGAGTAATCTTGTATATGTTAAGTATAATTTACCTTATTTTACTGTAAAACCAAGATATCAGACAAGTGTATTGAACAGTATTTGTCAGCTCTTAACTGTTGAAGAAAAGTCCTAGAAAAAAATTGGTATTAGACATTTATAATATCACATTTTATTAGTTTGACCACCCAGAGACTTGTGAGTTAATTTTAAAGACATTTACTTTTATTAGTGTTCCTAATTTAAATTGAACCTTTTATTTTTTTTATTTATTTATTTTTATTGTGAACAAATGGGATACATGTTGTTTCTCTGTTTGTACATGGGCGTAAAGGCATACCATTTGTGTAATCATAAATTTACATAGGGTAATGTTGTTTGATTCATTCTGGTATTCTTTTTTCCCTTCCCCCCCCACCCCTCCCACCCCTCCCACCCCTCTTTTCCCTCTATACAGTCCTTCCTTCCTCCATTCTTGCCCCCCCTCCTAAACCTAACTCTAACCCTAACACTACCCCTCCCACCCCCCATTATGGGTCATTATCCACTTATTAGCGATATCATTCTTCCTTTGGTTTTTTGAGATTGGCTTATCTCAATTGAACCTTTTTAAATCATGTGAATTAAAAGTATTTGGATCCATTTTTTAAAATTTTAATTTCATTTGCACTTAATGCTGATATCATGTACATGATATTTAGATGCACATAGACAACATGACATCAGACAACATGATATACACATAGCACAAAACAAAGGACTTGTAACGTTTATCTCCATTTCAATGTAAAAGATGTTCAAAAAATATCTCTAGAGTTGGATAAAACATAGAACTGATCAACAAATCATTAACCTAGGTATGTAGAATCAAAATTGTGAGCTCAAAAAATATAGCAACTAAGAAAAACAAATCAAAACAAGAATCCTAGAAGAAAAAATGATGACAATAGCATGAGAGTGAGAAGAAGAAGGTAGAGAGAAGGGGTGAGAGTGAGGGAGAGGGAGAAAGACAGTGAGTTAGTTCTCTGCTGAAACCCAGGAGAAGTATAAAATGGAAACTTTTTTTTTTTCTTCTGTCTCAGGTTGATCCCTCACTGAGCCTGTTGCAATCTACATTCCAATGCAGGCTTCAGCAAGGACAGGAGGGGGAAATTGCCTAGGGTCTTTTAACCCTTTTTCCTGGTTGGTAATCAAGTCAGGTTTGGATGCAGAAAATATGAAACTTTATCTCCCACTATTTTGAGTAACGGGGCTGCTATATCATACTTCTTACTGTGAATGCCCACAGGCTATTGGGCTGGTTAGGGTTATGTCCTCCACACCAGCCACCTCCCATGGGGGTTTTAGGGTGGGGAGTTCCATGAGGAATGTGACCGGACAGATTTCTCTGCCAAGATTAATTGCTTAGGAATGTCCTGTTCTCAAGTTACTGGTGGAGAAGAAAGAGGAGTAGCTGGAGGGGGTTATCTTTTGCAATCTGTGCTGCATTTTCTCTACCATTTTTCCCGGGAGCGGGGTGGGGGGCGGAACTACAGCTTTTGTGTCACTTTCTTCTGCAATCTGAGAGAGTAAAATTTCTGGATCTACATCTTCTGTTCGAACTCCCTTTAAACAGCCATAAATCACTGACATTATAGGATAAAATGGTGCTGGTGGGACTAAACCTTCTCTCACTTCTGCCTTCTTAAGGAGGACTAGGTCTGGGGGTGGGGTGGGGATCCAAGGCCTTTCACCCCCATAAGGGCCCAAATTGACAGGGTATGCTGCAAATGATTTCTCGGGAGAAAAAGAAGACCATTTAAAGCTAGTTCCATGCTTCATGGAGGTAACTCCAGAGGGAGCAAGAGAGGACAATTCATTCCAAGGGTATAGAGGGAGAGGAGCAGATGGCAGGAGGCCTTTGTTACTCCATGGGAGGTCGTTGTTATTATTGGTGTGTTCCTCCTCATCCTTAGAAGTTACAACACTTGAAGAGGAAGCCTGGAGTGTCATTTTCTTGTCAGTAAAGAACTCTCATCCAAATTTGGGGGTTCCAAATGTTTTCAGGGTGATCCATGGTGCAATGAGTACGAATTCATCCCAGAAACAGTTTTGGTTTCACTTTAAGCCCACCCTGCAAAAGAAATGCCTTTAAAAGGTGGCAAGCTGTGGAGCTCTCTGTGTATGGGACAGATTTCCCATTGTTATGGAGTAGAGTTATGTGAAAGGATGGTATTGAATTGTGGATTGGAGTAAACAAATTTCTGAAGAACAAAGAGAAGGACTGTAAAGTAACCTGCAATGAGTATCCCTAGGCCTAAGATAGGGGACCCTTGGGAGGACAAAGAGAGTCTATCTTCCGACAAAAAAAGAGGCATTTAGGATCCAATGTCTCATGCTTAGCAGGGAATTTCCATGAGTCCTCAGTTCACGGCTCTATCTATGCCTGCATGGTGTCTCCAGTAGAAATCTCCACAGAGAGAGATTGGTTCTGAATTCTGCAGGATCAATCCCTTATGTGAATTCACCAGGAGAACCAAAAATGAAAGTGGGGCCACAGGTGGGAAGGTGCCCAATAGCAGCTGTGTGTGCCTATTCTCAGGGATCAGGATCAGGACAACACAAGGAAGAAAGGGGGAAGAAGGGTCCTGTGCTCACCCTCACAGGACCATCAACACAGTGAACATGAAGGGGCCCTTACCAAATCAGGGGGGACTCACCACTCCCGAAGTGTGTGAGTAGTCAAAGCATGTGGGGCACCAAATGTAGTTTCTCTTGTGCTGGGCCAGCTCATATGTGGGGTAAGTGCATGGAGTCAAGACCCAGACTCCAGGAGTTGGGTGGAAGCAGGCTTGTGTCCAGCAGCCTGCAAACTCATTTATTGCAGGAAGAGCCATACATTTCATAGGTTTCTTGCCCAATCACAATGTACCACCGGGGATCAGACCACCAAGTTCCTATACGAGTTCTCTTGGTAACACTGAGTCAATGTGGGGCAGTTGTTTACTTTCCTAGGTAGCCAAAGAGGAATGCTCCTCCCTGCAAGTTTTCTTTACACACTTGAGACATTCACTGCTGCCAGTCAAGAATGAGGATTTCTCCCAACACTTATAAGCCAAATTTATTTTTACTTTTTTATTTTTATAAAGTATTTTTAAATATTTTTTAGTTGTCAATGGACCTTTATTTTATTTATATGTCATGCAGAGAATTGAACCAAGTGCCTCATGCACGCGAGGCAAGACTCTACCACAACTCCAACCTATAAGCCACTTTTAAATGTGACATGTTTTGCTATTACAGATACTGGACAAAGTGAGTTGAACTTAGGAATCTGAAGCTGGGGTTCACATAAGGTTAATTTCCAGAGCCCTGTCTAAAAATTAAGAAATATAAATTGTATGTGAAAAATTGCTGCCATTTTCATTCAAATATTTTTCTCCCAAGCTTTTTAAAAATTGGCACATGTTTGATATTATGGTATAGGGAATCAGGACATTAATTTAAAAATTGGAACCTGGTGCTTGGTAAAATGAAAGTTTCCACTGTACTCCATACACTTTAAGAATAAAATAAAAGTTAGATCAATTTTAGAGATGTTGTACAGGCTTAGAAAACAAGTTATGGAAGGGAAAAAAACCTCAAAACAAACTTTGCCATTTACAAATTAACCCATATTTTGGTTTGTCTGGATAACAGCTGAGTTTTAAAGCAGAAGAAAAGGTGGCAGGAGGTGGGGGATCCAAAAGATCTCTTTAGCAAATTGGTGTTTTGTTTTGATGTTTCAATGAATTGCTAGAATGTGTCAAGTTCAAAGCTATATGACTCTTAAGAATACTGGGAAAGAGAGGTGAAATGAAGAATCTGAACCTGGTTCTTGAAAGAATACCAACTGCAAATTCTCTCTAAATGCATAGAGAACAGACTCCATAGTTCTTGGTAAAAGATGAGACAGAATGTCAGGTAAGAATGATGTGGGAGAGAAAAGCAGCTAATGATGAGGAAAATGGAATGAAAGAGGAGAGAGCAAGACAGAGACAGAGAGAGACATAGAAAGAGACATGGAGATCTGTGATCCTCACACAAAATATAAACCCCAAAAAAGTCAACTCCAAAAGTGACCTCCCTCTTCAAACCACAATCTACCTGCCAGTAGTTAATTAATTTGTAAAATTTTCATGCAGTAGTAAAACTAAAATTTATTAAAATTTTAGTATTTTTATTATCCCGTTATAACATAATAGTGGTGTTCATTTTGACAAGTTCATATGTTCACAGAATATAATTTGTTCCATTTCAATTCCTGGTACTTCCACTTTCCCCTCCCTGCTCCTTGCCCCTGTTTCTCTTCCTGTCCTTTATTGATCTTCCTTTCTTTTATTCATTTTTTTAATTGGTGCTTTATAAGTATGCATGAAGCCGGAATTTGGTACCAATTTTTTCAATTTCATTTCACAGTCCTCTTTGTCTACTCCACTGATATCCCTCCTATCTTCTTGGGATATCACCTCTCTATTTCTCAATTTTCTTGTTTCACTCTAGTTTCCACATAAGAGAAAATATTTCAAATTTGACATTCTGAGTTGGCTTATTTCGCTTATCATCATTTTCATATTCTCAGGTTCCATCCATTTACCAATACGTGCCATGTTTTTTTTCTTCTTCATGACTAAGTAAACTGCATTGTGTGTGTATATATATACATATTTATACATATATATGTATAAATATATATATCTATACATATACACACACATATTACAATTTCTGTTTTCCATTCATTTATTTATGGGCACCTGGATTGGTTTCATGAATTGATTATTGTTAATTGTACTGCTACAAACATCTATGTGCCTGTATCACTATCATATGCTAATTTCAGTTACTTTGGATAAATATCAAGGAGCATGATTGGTGGGTCATATGGTGGGCCATTTCCTAGAATTCTGAGGAATCTCCATAGTGCTTTACAAAGTGGGTGTACTAATTTTCATCTCGCCCGCAATGTATAAGTGTACCTTTACCTCTCACATTATCATCAGCACTTACTATTGTCTATTGTCAGGATGATTACCATTATAAATGGAGTTAGAATTATTCTCAGTACAGCTTTGAATTATGTTCACTTGATTTTGTAGGGATGTGAGCATTCTTCCGTTTTTGTGGCCATTTGTACTTTTTATTTCCTGAGGAATGTCTTTTATTTTCTTCAGTTATTGTATTTTTTCCCTGTGTGTATGTGAGCGTGTGAGTGTGTATGTGTGTGTGTGTGTGTGTGTTTTCATTCTTTTGAACTCTTTACATAGTCTGGATATAATCCCTTGTCAGAGGAGTAATTGGCATAGATTTTCTTCCATTCTCTAGGCTCTCTCTTCATGTTCTTAATAGTTTCTTTGCTGTGGAGTAGCTTTTGAATTTCAAGCCATCCCACTCATTTATTATTGAACTTTAATGTTCTTGTTTAAGAAAAGTTAGTCCATGTGCCAATATTTTAATGTGCTGAGATTATGCATTCTTCTGGGATTTGCAAAGTACCTGATCTAATTTCTATTCTATGATCAACTTTGAGTTCACTTTTTGTGCAGTGTGAGAGATAGGAATCTAGATTTATTCTTCTACATATGGATATCCAGATTTCAAAACATCACTTATTAAAAAGGTTATCTTTTATCCAACACATAGTTTCGCCATTTTATTTTCAGATGACTCACATTCTGTGGGATTGTTTCTGTGTCTTCTATTCTATTCCACTGATCTTCATGTCTTCTTTGATGCAAATGACATACAGGTTTTGTTGCTATAGCTCTGTAGCATAATTCAAGATCAGGGCTGTGATGCCCCCAGAAACATTCTTCCTGCTCAGTATCACTATGGCCATTCTGAGACTTTTATGCTCCCTTATAATTTATAGGAATTTTTTATGTCCATGATGAATTTAGTTGGTATCTTAATTAGGATAGTAATTACTTTTGGCAATATGACAATCTTGACATTATTAATCTGCCTCTCCAAGACCAGAGGATGTTTTTACATCTTCTAAAGTCTTCTTCAGTTTCTTTCTTCAATCTCCAACTGTGATCATTGTAAAGGACTTTTACCTGCTTGGCTAGATGTATTCTGAAATTTTTTTGTTTTTTTAAATGTGAATGGAAAACTCTTTCTGATTTATTTTTCAGCCGATTGGAATATAGGAAAACTATTGCTTTTTGTATGTTTACCTTATATACTGGTACTTTGTTGAATTTATTAATAAGCTTTAAAATTCTTCTCTAAATTATTTTGGATCCTCAACACATAGGATCATGTAATCAGACAAAATAGATAATTTGACTTCCTCTTTCCCTATTTGCATCCCATTAATTTCTTACTCTTGCATAATTGCTCTGGCTAACGTTTTAAGAACTATGATGAATAATCATGAGAGTGAACATTCTTGTCTTTTTCTTGACTTTAGAAGAAATACTTTCCATTTTTTCCATTTAAAACTGATGTTGGCTTTGTGTTAATCTTTTGTAGCCTTTATAATGTTAGGATAATTTTATATTCCATCCCTAGTCTCTTTAACGTTTTTAATATGTGGTAAATGATTTCTTCCATTCTGTAGGCTCTCTTGTCACATTATTGATTATTTCCTTTGCTGAGAAGCATTTTAGTTTGAATCCATTCCATTTATTTATTTATTTATTTTAATTATTTTTATTGTAAACAAATGGGATACATATTGATTCTCTGTACATTGAGTAAAGGCATACCATTTGTGAAATCATACATTTACATAGGGTAATGTCGTTTGATTCATGCTGTTTTTTTCCCTTCCCCCCACCCCTCCCACCCCTCTTTTCCCTCTATGCAGTCCATCCTTCCACCATTCTTGCCCCCTCCCCCACCCAATACATGTCATCATCCACTTATCAGCGAGATCATTCGTCCTTTGGTTTTTTGAGATTGGCTTATCTCACTTAGCATGATATTCTCCAATTTCATCCATTTGCCTGCAAATGCCATAATTTTATTATTCTTTATGGCTGAGTAATATTCAACACATTGCAGTCATATGTACACATTTTCTAGAATTTTACACAATTTCAATTATAGACCATATATCCACTTTAGTCTCTCTTCTTCCACTTGATATATTGAGAATCATCAGTGTTGGACAATAAGTTGATAGTTTACTTTTTGTTCTAGGATTATTCTGGTTTAGGGAAATACTATAGCATTTTTATCAATTTACACAGTGAGACGTGAAAGCATCATCAAAGAAGAAATTTAATAATATCTTAAACAAGTGGTGATGGAGGGAAAACCTACCCAAACATATGTTATATAGAAAAATCGGTATTAAGAGTGGTGTCTATTGCAATCAACACCTATATTAACAAGCAGGAAGAGTTCACACAATGGCATTTCCCGGTACCTGAGGGAACCTGAAAAATAAGAACAAATCATATGAAAGTTAAATAGGAGAAAAATAATAAATTGGAGGAAAGGTAATGAAATATAAATTAAAATTCAAAAAGATCAGCATAATGATGAGATGATTCTTTAAAAACATGAGCTAAATAGAAAAACCTTTAGCTAGAGAAAATAAGAAATGAGAGAGAATACTCAACAAAAGTCAGAGATTTGGAGACAGAAATGGTAAATGACGCCACAGATATGCACATGATCACTAAGGACACTTATGGAAAATTATATGTGAAAAATTTGATACTTTAAAAGAAAGTTAAAAATTCCAAGACACACATGCCTTACATTATTCTTTCAAGATTGGATCATGAAGGAATAGAAAATCTCAATAGTCCCAATACAAGGAAAAGCAAAAAGATGGAGTGAGTAATATAATAAGCCCTGATAAAGGATTTCCAAGGAGCAGTGGCTTCGTGATTGAGTAGTGTCAGACATTTATAGAAGGACTATTTCCAATTTCCCTTAACCTCTTCTCAAAATTAAAAGAGGAAGGAATTTTTCCAAACATGTTTTATGAAGACAACATTATTCTGGTTCCAAAACAAGATGAAGACACAATCCCCAAACAAACAAACAAATAAAAAATCCTCAACAAAATACTGGAAAACTGAATAAAACAGCACATAAAATTTCTTCAGCATGATCAGATTAAATTCATTCCAGGAAGTTAAGGATGATTACAAACATTAGTATCAATAAATGTCATATACTATGTCAAGTAAAAATAAAGATTCATCTGATCATCTCAATGGATATATAGAAACATTTTATAAATCTCAATACACTTTCATGATAAAAATGGTGAAGAAAGTAACCATAGAAGGAATTCACCTTACTATATAAAAGAACATTCATAGTAAGCCATTATCTAAGGTTACAATCAGTGTGGGGGAGCTAAAAGTCTTCCGCTCTATGATCCGGAGTAGATCACCATTCTGAAAGTCTTGGCAGCAGAGCAATCAGTTAATAGAAATAAAAGAAACCAAAGGCATCTAAAATGCAAAAAAAAAAAAAAAAAAAAAAAAAAAAGAAAAGAAAAAAAAAGAAATCAAATCATGTTGTCATATTTCATGGGCATGTATTGCCAAAGTCAATATTGTTAAAATGTGTATAGTTCCTCAAATAAGCGCCAGATTTAATGTCATTCTCCTGACAAAGCAATACCACAATAAGATATTACCTCAACCCAGTAAGAATGGCTGTAATGGAAAAAACTAAAGTTATCAAGTGCTGCAAGGATATAGAGAAAAGTGAAACCTTACAAAATGTTGGTGGAAATTCCTGTTAAGTAATCCACTATGGAAAAGAATAAGAAGGTCCAAGAATAAATTGGAAGTAAGGTTGGGGTAGCCGGTCATGGAGGCATACACCTGTAATCCCAGTCACTCAGGAGGCTGAGGAAGGTGAATTGCAATTTCCAAGCCAACCTCAGCAATTAGTGAGGCCATGTCTCAAAATATATAATAGAAATTGTCCCCTAATTCAATCTTTGATACCAACAAATATATATGGAAAGAAAGAAAGAGATAAGGCTGGGGAAGTAGCTCAGTTGTAGAGCCCTAAGTTCAATGTGTTACTGATTCAATTCTAAACACTGAAAAGAATGAAAGGAAAGGAAAGGAAAGGAAAGGAAGAAAGAAAGAAAGAAAGAAGAAAGAAAGAAAGAAAGAAAGAAAGAAAGAAAGAAAGAAAGAAAGAAGGAAGGAAAGAAAAAGAAAGAAAGAAGGAAAGAAAGAAGGAAAGAAAGAAAGAAAGAAAGAAAGAAAGAAAGAAAGAAAGAAAGAAAGAAAGAAAGAAGAAGGAAGGAAGGAAAGAAAGAAAGAAAGAAAGAAAGAAAGAAAGAAAGATAGAAAAAAGGAAGGAAGGAAGGAAGAGAGGGAGAAAGAGAGAGGACTACCATAAGATCCAGCAATTCCACTTCTGGAGAAATATCCATTAATAATAAAAGATTTTCAGAGGGACATCTGCACTCCCATGTTTCCTGTATCACTACTGACAATAACACAGAAATGGCAAATACAACCAACTTACTGCCCAATAATTTAGGAATTGATAAAAGGGGATACATATTTACCTGTAGCAATTGTTCAGTCATAAAAGTAATGAAATCCTCTGTGTGTTTTAGAACAACTTGGATGGAACCAGACACCATTATGTTAAGAGAAAAAAGCCAGGCACAGAAAGACCATTACTACAGGATCTCACTCACATATGGAATCTAAAATTGTTGACATTATTGAAGTGCAGATGAGAATGGTGGTTTCCAGAGGGTGGAGAATGTAGTGGGAATGGAAGGATGAGAGGAAGTTTCGCCATTCTATACTAACTTATGTTTACACAGGAGCAAGTGTTCTCGTGTGCTATTATCATATAGTAGGTGGATCCAGATAACAATGACGTACTGTATACCACAAAAAGATTGAAAAAAATGATTTTTTTCATGTTTGTATCATAAGGAAATGATGAATGTTTGAGGAGACTGGTATAGTTAAGCTGATTTTAATGTTATACATGTGTTGACACATCATACATTGCCCCATTAATTTGTGCAATGCTCATGTACTAATTAAAATAATTTTAAACATTTTAAAATCCAATTTTTATGTAAAGTGTATCAAGTCAATATGAATTATGTCACAATGTAAAATACCAAGAAAGGGAAGAAAGATAATTTATCGTTATAGGCCCAAACACACTTATGTGAGAGACTTAATAAGTAATATTCATGAGGAATACAATCCTTTCTACAACTGCACAAATGGTCATTGCTGGTGTATATAACTACCTAATTCACATGTCCTCTGTCTCCAGTGAGTACTTTAGGTGGCGATGCTACTTTATGCATTAGGGTGCTGCAAACCTTCATTCCTGAAGGCTCTAGGCTATTGCAAGTCTGACCTGAATTGGGTTGTTGTAATTTCCCATTGACTTTAATCACAGAGTGTGGTATTACTAACGAACATCCAAGGGACTTCCTGTATTCCACACATACATTGTCATATTGTTATTGATCTCTTGAGTTCCCCACCAGTGGTCCAGTTAAATAACCCCAACCATCACAGTAACTCATTTCTTTGATGTTGATTCCACGTGGCAGTCTTAGCGTTCAGGTCAGTAGAATCATTGGTATGCCCTTTGTTGAAAAATTCCTCCCTCTGAGAACAAGAACTCTAGGCCAACCGAGAATAAGGACTTCAGTCAGAAAACAAATAAATATTGTTAGCAGGCAACTAGGGACAATAGTGGCTGTAGCGACTCCCATTCCAACACTTTGATTCTGCACCTGTGACTTCTGGAGATAAGAGAAATAGTGTCACTAATCAGAGCCCCTGATCACTGAATTATATTACTTACAGACACTTTGAGGACCATGTCCCAGCCTCGCAAACGTTTGTCAACTAGTGGATGTGAAAGTGAATCTTCAAAAGATCATTTTCAGTTTGAATAAGCTAGTTGATTCAGGAAGGTGGGGAACATGCCAAGACCAGTGGAATCAAAAAAGCATGAACCTATTGTTAAACATATTCTTATGTGAAGCAAGGTACTTGATAAGAAGTAATTCTGTGTGGTGTGTTAAGATGGTGCATAAAACCAGGATGCATGACAATTCCAGACCTTAAGTTATACTACAGAGCTACTGTAACAAGAACAGCATGCTACTGGCACCAAAACAGATAAGAAGACCAATGGAGCAGAATAGAAGACAGAGAGAAAAATTCAGTTACCTCTTACTTGATAAAGGCACGAAAAAGAAAAAAAAAATTGGACAAAAGATAGCCTCATCAACAACTGGTGATGGGAAAACTGGAAATCCATATGTAGTAGAATGAAGTTTACCCCCTGTCTCTCACCCTGCATGAAACTCAAATCAAAGTGGATCAAAGACCTAGAAATTTGACTAGAAAACCTACACATACTATAAGAAAATGTAGTCCTAACAATCCAACATATTGTTGCAGGAACTCACTTCCTTAACAAGACTCCTGAAGCACAATAAGTACAATCAAGAATCAATAAATGGGATGGTATCACATGAAAAGGCTTCTTCGCTGCAAAGGAAACGATGAAGATTGTGAAGAGAGATCCTACAAAATGGAAGAAAGTCTGCCACCTGGTTCTCAGATAAAGTGTTAATTTCCAGGATATATAAAGAATGCAAAAAAACATGGCACCAAAATAATAAAATAAACCAATTAATAAATGGGCAGTGGAACTGAACAGACACTTCTGGGAAGAAGAAATAAAAATGGTCAACAAATATATGAAAAAAAATAGAGGGTCAACATCTCTAGCAACCAGGGAAATGAACACTAAAACTACACTGAGATTCCATCTGACTCCACTCAGAATGGTAATTATCAAGAATACAAGTAATAATAAACGTTGGCAAGGATGTGGTGAAAAAGGTACACTCAAACATTGCTGGTGGTACTGCAAATTGGTGAAACCCCTCAAATCAACAAACTACAGGAATGCAGCCACATCAGTGTTTTTAGCGGCACAGTTTACAATAGCCAAGTTATGGAACCAACCTAGCTGCCCACCAACAGATGAATGGAAAAAAGAAATTGTGGTATACATACCCAATGGAATATTACTCAGTCATAAAGAAGAATGAGATTATGATACTTCCAAGTAAATGGATAGACCTGGAGAACCAGTCCCCAAAATACCAAACCTTCAATGTTTTCACTGAAATATGGAATCTAAACCACAATAAGTGTGGAGTGGGAGGGAAGAATAGATATTCAGTATATTAGACAAAGGGGAATGAAAGTAAGGGAGGGGGAGAGAAAAAGAAAAGACAGTGGATGAATCCAAAATATATTTCCTAAGCACTTACACGAATAATGCGTCATAGTGAATACCACCATCATGTGCATACAAAAGAATGGGGTCCTAACTAGAATAATACACATTCCATGCTTTTGAATCTTATCAAAATGAGTTCTCCTGTCACGTATAACTACAAAGAACCTACAGCAAGGATGGTGCATACGGTGTGTATTGACAAGGAAGCTAATGTTGAAGAAAAGCACTTCGTGCAGAGAAGACAAATTCACATCCAGAATGACGGTCTATTCTAATTCTAATAAGAACAAAACAGTTCCCTTCTTCCATTGACTCTATGGCAGGGGCCCAGTGTAACCAACCTGCATCCAGGTAGTTTGGATGATCACCATGGAGACTCACTGTGTCTATCACATTGGGCACTCATTGATGGTTTCTGCTGCTCACTAGTGCCCAGAAATCTTTCTGAAACTCATCCTTAAGATTCCATTCTCTGGAACTAGTCCTGGTGCCAAAATCTTATTATGCATTGTTCTCCAGAGAAACAGAGGCCATGAATATATATATGTGTATTTCAAAGAGTTGGCACACACCATTATGCAAGGTGGTGGCTCCAAAATCTGCAGGGATCTGTCGGGTGGCATGTCAACCCGGAGTCACAAGGGTTAGCCACAGCTCCATTTCAAGTCTTATGAAGTGTATCACCTGGAGAATTCCTTCGTGCTTGTGTATGGTCCGGGTTTTAGTCTCTTCAAGCCTTCAACTCATAGGAGAGACCCATTTACCTTGTGGAGGAAAATATGTTTTACTCATTGACCATGGATCATAGTTATTTTCATCTTAAAGCACCCTCACAGAAACATCCACAAGTAAGTTTGGCCATGTATCAGCACTGCATCCCTGATGAGTTGACCCATAAAATTAATGGCACATTTTTCAGGATTTATGGTTTATATAATACATTTTTCACATAAAGTCTTCTACATAAGTGCTCCCTAGATCCTATGAAGTCACATTGCTATGTTAATTTTATACATGAGAAGATTACATCTAAGAGAGATGAGGTGATCTGCTCAATACTGAACAACCATTATTTTGCTGACTGCCTGGGGAGTGAAACTCAAACCTTCTGATCTAAGACTACCGTCTCCATCAAATCTTTCAAACTTCATTGGAGAGTGCCCTGAATATTGGAATTATGACTATGCTTGAACCACTTACTGACATTCAAAGTATCGAGATTCACACTGACTTTTCTGATGTATGATTTGCAAGGTGTCTGGGCAGGGCTGGGGGATGTGAGCTCTTTTGTACAATTTTCTAGATTGCTTTTATGCATGCATTCTACTTCATTTCAGTTACCTTGGATAGTTAACAGACTTTAAGCGACACTGGGATCGATGGTGCAGTTCTAGAAGGAGCAAAATGAATTAGGTTGGCCTCCCATCACATGGGAGCCACCTGTGAATCAAGAAGAAGGGCTGTGGCACTTCCCTTCACTCACATGGCTGCCAGATTTTACTCCTTATATTAGATAATGTTATCACCTTTTATAAAGACCTGAATGTAATCTGATGCA
Source organism: Sciurus carolinensis (assembly GCF_902686445.1). NCBI lineage: Eukaryota > Metazoa > Chordata > Mammalia > Rodentia > Sciuridae > Sciurus > Sciurus carolinensis. Next base: position 46,659,545 of record NC_062232.1, read on the forward strand.
TCAGAGTCAACACGGTTTTTTGACTGAAGATACAGAGAAAGATTTCATTTTTAAATGAGAAGCCTATGGATCAGAGAGTATACTTAAACTTTGGTTGACCTCTATTTCATTGACAACTCTTAACTGATAGCAACAAAACTGTGTGCTTCAAAGGATGCATGGATAGAAGTACAAAAGGACACAAGGACAGAGAGAAACTGATGGTTTCAATAAAAAATAATACAGTGGCCTTTGAAGTTTTTACCTTGAAGTTGAACTACTAATTCATATTGTATTAATGCTATTTTTTCCACAAAGATTTTCTTCATGCATAATATAAAAGCACCAGGAAAGTTTAATAGCTCTTCTTGATGACACCAAAGCATATTATACAAACACACACACATGCACACACACACACACACACGCACACACACACATATACATAAAATACATATATATAATACACATATATCTAATACATATTTGTGTGTGTGTGTGTGTATATATATATATACATATATATATATATATTTAAAAGAAACAGATTCAGTAGAACATATTCAATCCACCTTGCTCAATCTAGTTAGCATCTAATTTGTGTCTGACACTCTGTGAAGAACTTAAGGAAAGCAAGACCAGGACATAGTCATTCCCAGTGAGATAAAAAGGCATAGATTTCATTCAGAAGCATGTGTTCATGGTGGCCTTTCAACCAATCAGCAGTGTTCCAGGCACCATGGTTCTCAGAGAGGAACCTGGGAGGAGGTACTTAAAGTGTTTTCTCCTTTTGGAGCTTTAGTGAGCTTAGAACCTAGTGGGAACTAATAGTGAAATCAAACTTTACACATAGGCACACGGTAGAGGAAAATTAGCAAGTTATTCAACATTGATCCATAAGTGCAACTAGGCTTTTGTGAAGAATGGGCTCAAGGTGGACTGGTGCATATGGAAAGGGTGTGGCAGGGCATTCCAAAACTGGAAACAGTGGAAACAGTTGGGAAGATCAGATTTATACAGAGAGATGGGAGAAGAATGAGGGAAAAGGAGCACAGCACAGAAATGGCAATGAGTGTGGCATATATGGGAAGCAGCAAGAGAACAGCAAACTGGACATGAAAGAAAGACGCATTGGCGAGATAAATCACAGGAATGAATTTCATGAGACCCTGCAGGACACAGTGGACTTGGAAACAGATCAGAAGCCCCAAGGAATTCTGCTGGCTCTGCACTTATGAAGTGAATGGTCTCAGTTAGGCCACTTAGCTGCTTCATGTCCTGGCTTACTTGTTGTCATGTGCGTGTCTGTTGTACTCTCATGCATGTTGTAAAATCCACAAGAGATGACACCTGAAGAAATGTGTTTTAAAGTGTAAATTCCAAACCCAAACTTCTGTCTTCCATTTTGCATTACACCACGATGGTGAACAAAATTTTCCTCAGTCTACAGCAGGGTTTGTTTTCCTGTCAACTCCAAGCAGAAGGTTACCATGTGGCAGGACAGAGAGTGCTGATTAACTGATATGAGGGTGACTTTTGCCTCTCCAGGGGACTAGGCCAGACCATTCCTACAAGTGGTGGATCTTGGTATATCTGTTGGGATGTATGGGATCATGACTTCTGTGAAAGAGCTCCCTGATCTCTGACATCATAAGAGAGAGGAGACAAAATTTTTCATGAAGACCAGTGGGGTACTGTTGAAGTAGATCTGGACCTAGAGTGAAATCTGAGAAGCGATTTGGGGGCTCACACTATACTAAATATCTGAACTTATGCAAGCAACTTCCTGTCTTTGGGTCCCTGTCCGCATACCTCCCAAGCTGAACTAAAATGGCACCTGTTCCACCTGCGCAATAAGACAGGGTTGAATCAAATGCACAAAACATGAGGGGATTATGTAAATACTAGGGTGATAGGACAACTTGTGTTTATTTTTCTTATTATTAAAAAAACCTGGGTTATTTGTCCAGCTCCTGTGTTAGCATGTGCTGTCATCACTTCAAAAATGTCATATTTCACAGACCTAGCTATGCTCTAGTACAGTATCAGCTCAGCAGTTAGGCTGGTTTCTTAAGGTCTTTGTCTAAAAAGTAAATCAGAATTTCAATTTAGGAGGAAGGTCACAGAATCAATAAGCTTTTAAGAAATAAGATTTAGATCTGCAGCCAGGCATAAATGCAAATTCCCTCAGTTCTTTTTCACTCTGCCTTATCAATGACTTTATGTTTCCAAGATACGTGTTGTCATGTTAGCACCTGTTGCACTTTCATGGGTGTTGTAAAAACTGTTAGAGATGAAGACTGAAGAAATGTGTTTTGAAATGTAAAACTGAAACAAAGATCCCCTTCTTCCATTTTGCATTACACCACCATGGTAAACAACATGCTCCCCAATCTGTGACACAGTTTGTTTCCTAGCCAGGTCTGGGCAGAAGCACAGAGCCCAATCAGGTTTTCAGAATAATCCAGGTACAAAAGTGCTTCCACTCAGCTTTGCAACCTAATGCTAATCTGAGTTATCCTGCATCTGGGGGAATTTAGTGTTCTCTCAGTACAGGAATTCAAACCCTGTCAGGATTTCACTGTCCCTCTGGAAGGTAAAACACACACACACAGTTCTTCTCTTTTTGGATTTGAATGCCATGCCTTTGTCAATTTGTTTCAAGTTACATACAATTCTTCACTCAAGTGGTTGAGGACAAAGGGGGTTGGGAGAAGATAAGGGTATTGTGGAGATATTTAGAGAGTGCCCTTACAAGACTGAATCTCCCTAACCATGCCTGAGATAGATGGATGTTGGTTCATTTCTTCACATCTGCTCAGGCAAGCAAGAGGGCCTTCAGAGACCTCTCCCTGGAGAATCAAGCCTCTGCACCTCCAAGAGGGATTAATGTGTGCTTTGTCTTGAGGCTGGGATCCTGGGGAGGAGTCCATTTGCCCCTCCCCCACCAACTGGAGCTCCTTCCAGTATTCCCCCATTGAGACGTCATCAGCAGTCACTGTTGGTCTACTTCTTGTTTCCCTTGGAGACACTATAGGTCTCTCCAATAGCCTCAGGGTGAAGCCAGAGAGTCCTTTCCCTTGGCCAGCCCTCCCCTCGGAAAGCAACCCCTCCCTTAGCCCCTGAGGGCCCACTTTTCCCCAGATTCTCTGAGAAAAGAGAGCAAGGACAGCCTCATGAATGAAGCTGGAGAGGGCACCACCACAGAGATGGCCACCTCAGTCTCTCCCCAAGCCGCGCAGGAACAACTCATATCGTTGGGAAGCGGAGATCCTCCAGGGGCTCTAGTGGCAGGCACCCTGAGCGGGGACCCGATCACGAAGGCCGCTGTAGCAGGGGGCACCAAGGGAAAGGCTCCCAAGAAGGTCATCGCCAAGAGGGTGCGAGGCTCCGTCAAATGGTTTAATGTGAAGAATGGGTACGGCTTCATCAGCAGGCATGATACTCAGGAAGATGTGTTCGTTCACCAGACCGCTATCACCCGGAACAATCCTCACAAGTACCAACGCAGTGTGGGCGATGGAGAGACGGTTGAGTTCGATGTGGTGCAAGGTGAGCGGGGCACCGAGGCTGCTAACGTTACTGGACCGGAGGGTGCTCCAGTCGAGGGCAGCCGCTATGCCGCTAACCGTCCCCGCTTCCGCCCAGGCTGCTACATTCACCACCGTGAGCCACCACCAGGAAGATCCCGGGACGCCAAGGACCATCTGGATGAAGGTGAGGACAGCTGCGCGGGCTTCACCGCATGCTTCACGGTAGCCCAGGCTCCGCGGCGCTACCTTCCCAGTCGACCTCAAGATCAACCACTGTGGCGCTTCCCACCGGTCCGCAGGCCCCAGGTCCTGGCGCTCCGCCCATCGCTCATCCCTCACCCCCATGGCCCATGGGCCCCTCGCCTGGCCTGGTCCGTGCCAGCCTCAAAGCCTGAGGTTGCACCGAGGCGGGGGCTGGGCCCCAGCTACTTGCTGAGTCGCCCGAGGGGCAGGGGCATACCTCAGGAGCCAGCACCCTCACCAGCCAACTCTGAGGAGCTGGAGGCAGAAAACAAGGAGGGCACTCGCAAAGCAGGCAGCCCTCAGCAGAGACCCCCACCGCGCTATGGATCCCGCCGTCCCAACAACCCGGGCCACAGTCCCCAGAAGGTACAAGACACTGAGAGCCAAGACCTTCAGGAGAAAGAGGATAAGACCACTGGGAAGGGCCCAGTTGAAAGTCCCATTTGTGCCGTTGTGCCCGAGAAGAGCGGCGCTGCTGAGAAGGAGGACCCTGACGTCCCAGATACCCCCTCGGCAGCCCAGGCCCAGTAGCCGCTTGGATCCCTCCCCAGGGACTACCTAGCCTTTGCCGCAGGTGAAGTCCCTTTGAGGAGATGATGCCCTTTGGTCTGACCTAGTCCCCAAAGGGCACGTTATCAAAATAGACATTCAATATTGGACTTGCCATGAGAAAAATACATGACCCTTTCCCCAAGATTTGAGGATTAAGCTACAAGAGCTCTGTATTTCTAAGTACCATCCTAGCATCTGCCTCCAAAGTCACAGCATACATGCTAGCACACATCTCTCTGAATATATAGTTTCTGATGACCAGGACCTCAGTTAATATTCTGAATTTCCCTGTTGAATTAGATGAACTCTTTAGAAAATGGCTTTCATTTTACATTAAACAGCATGGAAATTACTATAAAATATTGAAGACTATCTGACATTGCTGTGTGATATTACTCAACTGAGCGGTCAATTTCTCAATAAATCATTTCATCTTCTTTCAACTTTTATTACTGTTGTTTGATTTTTCTTTAATTACAACTTGCAACACATAATTGCATAATTGAATGGAGAAGACTGTAAATCCCTTTTGCTTCTTTTGCAGTACCAATTTTAGTCAAAGAAAAAAAAAAACAACACAGGAACAAACTAACCAAATGACAGAACAGGTTTACCATACTTAATTCATGAATTTAAAATTATTTTGACATACCTATTGAACTTCTGTGGATATTCTAAAATATTAGCATAGTGCAAAGAAAAGAAATCACTCAATTACTTTAAATCATCTTAATTTCCCTGCTCCTCCCCTACCCCCAATTTGAAAACTAAGTCTGGAGGAAAATAACTCTGTAATTAAAGGCAGGCCCCAGTACCCATACTTCCTACTTTAAGTCCAGTATTCAAAAAAGAAAAAAAAAAAAAGTGAAGACAACAACAATACATGTCAAAAATGGGTCCTCAGGAAACAGATAATACCAACTTCTATTTTTCCTATTAAGTGATTTTATCCAATACCATTTCAGTATTCAAAAGTGGTCATAGCAGCAGTCATAACTTCTATTGTGCCTACATGCAGAGCTGGATATAAACATCTAGTCCAGAGTTTCCATCTCTGCTTCCTGGTGGAAGATCATCCAACTAGCTTTTATAGAATCCTTGAAAGGCTGGGCAGGTGAAGGTCAGAGCACTTTCCAAGAGAATAGAGATATGCCAACTGGGAATGGCACACCCTTCCTGGCTTTCATTTGGATATATGGTGATGTTGGTGGGTGGGAGGTAGGGCCTACATTTGCCATGGGGTGGGGGAAGGCTGTTAGTAAGTTTGAAAACAAACAAAAAAGTCTTTAATATTTTATTTTTTGGGTGACTGACTGGAATATCTGTAGCAAAATCAAAATATGTGTGTTGTTTAGATGTTGAGGCAGTTTCACACCTCATAGCTTCAGTAGGATAAGAGATTTGGAGAATGAGTATTGAATCATTAATTGTGGGTAAATATCCTCAAGCCATTTGAGTAGAAACTGTGAGATTACTCATTCAACAGATATCTGACCACTTACTTGTGCCAGAATCTCTGCAAGCCACTGGTAGCGGTGGTTGCATCACGGCAAAGAAGATGACTCCTTCTCTTAAGGAGTCTGCAGTCTAGTAGAAAGTGAGACAAAACAGGAAGTGATTGCTCAATGTTATGAATATACTAGCAGAATTATCAGGGAAGTTGAAAGTTAATGCAGGCAACCCAAGTGTTGGCGGAGTTGTTCCACAAAAAAGAAATCACCTTGGACAAAAGCTAAGCTACTCAGATACTTGAATTTAAAATTACATCTAGTAATCATCACAAAATACCCAGGACTGAATATAACATCCCAGACTGAGCTCATCTTTTATGCTTTACAAACCACAATGGTATGATAACGTCACATTCATGTCACAGCTAGAACTATAGTATGAAAAAGTCATGTTCACATAACAGCTAAAAGTTGTTCCTCTAGGTTCTTAGCCCAGTGAACCAGATGAGTTCCTTAGGGAATAGCAGACTGCACCGCAAGTCACTAATTGTTAGAATTTGTACCTAAAGTAGCACCAAGAGAGGATGTGGCGATGGCAGGAGATGTGAGATAAGACTAAACCTGCTATGACTGGGAGGTAACCCAGATTCCTCCCAGATGATTTTTCATGCCACATAACAGTCAAAGATACATAGAGGGGACTTGTTGTCCCTTTATACCTACCCGCTGGGTTCCCTGGGTACCATCATCTCTGTGATGAGCATGCATGAGGAAACTGCATTGGTCAACCATGTGACAGATAGGTGAGATCATGAGGTATTGTTATTCATGAGTCTGCATTATTTCACTTAATATAATGACCTCCGGTTCCATCCATGGTATCACAAATGACAAGGTTCCTTCCCTTTTAAGAATGAAGAGTTCTTTCCATCTTCTAAGGTTTTCTTTAATTTCTTTCTTTAGTGTTCTGTAGTTCTCATTGTAGAGGTCTTTCACCTCCTCTTTTGTGAGATTGATTCCCAAGTATTTTCTCTTTTTTTGATGCTATTGTGAATGGGGTAGTTTTCCTAATTTCTCTTTCTGAAGATTCATCACTTATGTATAAAAATGCATTAGATTTATGTGCATTGATCTTATATCCCGCTACTTTACTGAATTCACTTATGAGATCTAAAAGTTTTCTGGTGGAATTTCCTGGTTCCTCTAAGTATATAATCATATCATCAGCAAATAGGGATAGTTTGAGTTCTTCTTTTCCTATTCGTATCCCTTTAATTTCTTTGGTCTGTCTAATTGCTCTGGCTAGAGTTTCAAGGACGATATTGAAAAGAAGTGGTGAAAGAGGGCATCCCTGCCTTGTTCCAGTTTTTAGGGGGAATGCTTTCAGTTTTTCACCATTTAGAATCATATTAGCCATGGGCTTAGCATAGATGGCCTTTACAATGTTAAGGATAGTTCCCACTATCCCTATTTTTTCTAGTGTTTTGAGCATGAAGGGGTGCTGTATTTTATCAAATGCTTTTTCTGCATCTATTGAAATAATCATGTGATTCTTGACTTTATTCTTGGATAGGAAGAATTAATATTGTCAAAATGGCCATACTACCAAAAGTGCTATACAGATTCAATGCAATTCCAATTAAAATCCCAATGATGTACCTTACAGAAAGAGAGCAAGCAATTAGGAAATTCATCTGGAAGAATAAGAAATCCAGAATAGCTAAAGCAATCCTTGGCAGAAAGAGTGAAGCAGGGGATATCACAATACCAGATCTTCAACTCTACTACAAAGCAATAGTAACAAAAACGGCATGGTATTGGTACCAAAATAGAAAGGTGGATCAATGGTACAGAATAGAGGACACGGACACAAACCCAAATAAATACAATTTTCTCATACTAGACAAAGGGGCCAAAAATATGCAATGGAGAAAAGATAGCCTCTTCAACAAATGTGCTGGGAGAATTGGAAATCCATATGCAACAGAATGAAACTAAACCCATATCTCTCACCATGCACGAAACTAAACTCAAAATGGATTAAGGACCTCGCAATCAGACCAGAGACCTTGCATCTTATAGAAGAAAAAGTAGGTCCAGAGCTTCAACATGTCGGCTTAGGACCAGACTTCCTCAACAGGACTCCCATAGTACAAGAAATAAAATCAAGAATCAATAACTGGGATAGATTCAAACTAAAAAGCTTTCTCTCAGCAAAGGAAACTATCAGCAATGCGAAGAAAGAGCCTACAGAGTGGGAGAAATTCTTTGTCAATCATACTTCAGATAGAGCACTAATCTCCAGAATCTATAAAGAACTCAAAAAACTCTACACCAAGAATGCAAATAATCCAATCGACAAATGGGCTAAGGAAATGAATAGACACTTCACAGAAGAAGATGTACAAGCAATCAACAAACATATGGAAAAATGTTCAACATCTCTAGTAATAAGAGAAATGCAAATCAAAACCACCTTAAGATTCCATCTCACCCCAATTAGAAAGGCGATTGTCAAGAATGCAAGCGACAACAGGTGTTGGCGAGGATGTGGGGAGAAAGGTACACTCATACATTGCTGGTGGGGCTGCAAATTAGTGCAGCCACTCTGGAAAGCAGTGTGGAGACTCCTTAGAAATCTTGGAATGGAACCACCATTTGACCCAGCTATCCCACTCCTTGGCCTATACCCAAAGGACTTAAAATCAGCATATTACAGAGATACAGCCACATCAATGTTCATTGCTGCTCAGTTCACAATAGCCAGATTGTGGATCCAACCTAGATGTCCTTCAATTGATGAATGGATAAAGAAACTGTGGTATATATATACAATGGGATATTACTCAGCCATAAAGAATGATAAAATTATGGCATTTGCAGGCAAATGGATGAAATTGGAGAATATCATGCTAAGTGAGATAAGCCAATCTCCAAAATCCAAAGGTCGAATGATCTCGCTAATAAGTGGATGATGACACATAATGGGGGGTGAGAGGGGTTAGTTTTAGGATTAGAGTTAGGGTTAGGGAGGAGGACAAGAATGGAGGAAGGAAGGACTGTATAGAGGGAAAAAGAGGGGTGGGAGGGGTGGGCGGGAAGGGAAAAAATAACAGAATGAATCAAACCACACTACCCTATGTAAATTTATGATTACACAAATGGTATGCCTTTACTCCATGTACAAACAGAGAAACAACATGTATCCCATTTGTTTACAATAAAAAAAAAGACTGAAGAGTATCCCATTGTGTGAACATACACCACATTTTTTTTATATCCCTATGTGTTAGCTTCTTTTTGCTCTGAAAAAAAATTACCTAAGAAAATCAGCTTAAAGTAAGAAAGCTTTATTTTGGCACATGGCTCCAGAGGTTCAAGTTTATGGTCACTTGGCCCCATCAAGTTCTGTGGTAAGGCAGAACATAATGGCAGATGATTTGTGGTGGAATGAAGCTGAAACCAAGGTACAGAGTGAGAGAGACAGTTTGGGGTCTAGGACAAGGTAAACCCTTCTGGGGAATGCACCTCATGATCCACTTCCCCCAACTAGGTCCCAAATCCTGAACCCTTTACCACCTCCAAATGGTACCACCAGTTTGGGACAAGACATTTAGAACTTTAGCACTGGGGGGGCACCTTCCTGGCCCAAATTATGAAATTACAGCCCTGGCCCACCAAATCTCATTTATACCTCAGAATACAAAATACTTTCAGCCCATTTCCAAGAGTTCCCATTGTTTTAAGAAGTCCAGTATTGCTCAGAAATCCAAAGTCAAAGTCTCCTCTGAGGACCAAGGCAAACTTTTACCTGTGAGCCTCTCTAACAACAAACAAACAAATGACATGCTTCTGACATACAATGACACTGGGCAAACGTTACCATTCCATAAAGGAGAAATAGATTACCAGGGAAGGATGAGACCAAAGCAAGCCTGAAGTCTGGCCTAGCAAACAATAAATCCTGTAGCTCCTTTTCTGCTACCTGGGGTGCATGTTGGAATGATGTAAGCTCCAATGGACTCAAGAATCCCCACCCTGTGGCCTTGCTGGCTGTAAGCCCATCTGGCCTGTCTCTGGGACTGTCTGTTCTTGCTGCCTGCATCTTCCCTTGACAGACATTGCATGTTCCTTGCGTATCTAACTACCTGGGGACTGGACTGCACCTTTGGATTCATTCTCACAGCTTTATACATAGTCCTCTTAGGGGCTGCCCACAAGAATTCCAACCCTATCACATACTGCCTTACCTCCCAGGCCTTCCTTTGAAACCTTGCTGGAGCCCTCCATGATAACACAACTCTTGCATTCTTCATGCTTACCCAACCAGAATGAGGTGGAGAATGCCCAGGTCTGTGATTGGCTACAGCAGTAGCTGATCACTCTCTGAGGACTTGGGTGGGTGAGCATGTGGAAGTGAATCCTGGGTACCCAGGCCCCTAGGCAGCCTTGTGAGAGCAGTGTGCCTAGATGTTCTCTCTCTTTTTGTTTATTGTAAACAAATGGGATACATGTTGTTTCTCTGTTTGTACATGGCTAAAGGCATACCAATTGTGTAATCATAAATTTACATAGGGTAGTGTGGTTTGATTCATTCTGTTATTTTTTTCCCTCCTCCCCCACCCCTCCCACCCCTCTTTTCCCTCTATGTAGTCCTTCCTTCCTCCATTCTTGCCACCCTCCTTAACCCTAACCCTAAACCTAACCCTAACCCTAACACTAACCCCTCCCACCCCACATTATGTGTCATCATCCGCTTATCAGCGAGATCATTTGTCCTTTGGTTTTTTGAGATTGGCTTATCTCACCTAGCATGATATTCTCCAATTTCATCCATTTGCCTGCAAATGCCATAATTTTATCATTCTTTATGGCGGAGTAATATTCCATTGTATATATATGCCACAGTTTCTTTATCCATTCATCAATTGAAGGACATCTAGGTTGGATCCACAATCTGACTATGGCGAATTGAGCAGCAATGAACGTTGATGTGGCTGTATCTCTGTAGTATGCTGATTTTAAGTCCTTTGGGTATAGGCCAAGGAGTGGGATAGCTGGGTCAAATGGTGGTTCCATTCCAAGCTTTCTGAGGAATCTCCACACTGCTTTCCAGAGTGGCTGCACTAATTTGCAGCCCCACCAGCAATGTATGAGGATGTGGGGAAAAAGATGTTCTCTTCTTTTGTTATTTTATTTTTTTTTTCATTTTTCTTTTTAGATATACATGATAGAACACTGTATTTTGACATATATACATATATGGAGTATAGCTTATTCTAATTAGAATCCCAATGTTGTGCTTGTACATGATGTCCAGTTTCATTGGTGGTGTATTCATATGTGAATGTAGGAGTGTTGTGTCAGATTCATTCTATAGGTCTTTCCTAGTCCTATCCTCCCTCCCTTCCTTCCCTTCATTCCCCTTTGTCTAATCCCCTGAACTTCTATTCTCCTCACCCCTCTTGTTCTGTGTCAGCATCTGCATATCAAAGAGAATATTTGACCTTTGGTTTTGGGGGATTGGCTTATTTCACTTAGCATGATACTCTCCAGAACCATGATTTACCAGCAAAAGTCACAAAGTAATTCTTTTGTGTGTGTGTGGGGGGGCTGAGTAAAATTCTATTCTGTAGGACTGGGGTTGTGACTCAGTGGTGGAGCGCTTCCCTAGCATGTGTGAGTCACTGGGTTCGATTCTCAGCACCACATATAAATAAATGAAAGAATAAACGTCCATCAACATCAACAATTAATATTAAAAAAAGTATCCATTCTGCAGCCACATCAATGTTTATAGCCGCTCAGCTCACAGTAGTTAAGCTATGGAACCAAACTAGATGTTCTCTTCTTAAAGAAAAGTATTTCAAAGTAGTTTACATTTTCCACCATTTTGAGCTTGTGATGGCTGGGGTCTGGCCCATTATTGAGACCCCTTCAATGCATTTTACGTTTTACCCTGGTGTAGAGTAATTGACTTCTTTTTAATGGCACCATACTCTTCAGCAACCACACAGTTCTTGGCCCAAACTTTTCTGGTCAAACTGCAAGTTTCTAAAATATTTCCACTCTGATTTTTCTCCTAATTCTCACTGCAAATATGGGTAAAACAGACATCAGTGCCCATGCCACACCCTGAATTCTGTTGCTGCTTTGAAATTTCTTCTGGCAGATAAACTAGATAAACACCACCACCTGTAAATAAACTCAGGCACACACCAAGACCATGAACAAAATGTAGAAAAATTCTTTCCAAAATACAAAATGAACAGCCTTTATTGTAATTTCCAATAGCATCCTCATTCCCATCTGAAACCTCATGAACATAAACTTTACTCTGTGGCATTCCTACCAGCATTCTGGTCTTCCGAATTGCCCATGAAATCTCTGCTTACGACACTCTCTTGCTTCTCTCCCCTGCATCTACAAACTTTTCCAGACTCGTCCAACGAGCCTGTACCAAAGATTTGTGAAAAACATCATCAGGTATAGCCACAGAAAGCAATGATCACACCCCTGATGTCAAACTCTGTGACAAAAAGACTTATTTTGGCTAATGGTCTCAGAGGTTTCAGTTCATGGTGGCTTATCTCCATCATCATCAGCCTGTGAAGAGGTAGGGCACATGTGGCAGAGCAGATATGCTCTCCCTCCTCATGGTGGCTTGGAAGCTCGGAAGCATTGAGAGACAGAGAAGAAGGGGCCAAACACAAAATATAGCCTTTGAGGGCATACCTGCCAGGACATAATTTCTCCAATGAGAACCCTGCTCCCAAATTCTTCAACTCCTGTGTACAGAGCCATCAGATGGGGACAAACCCTTTGACACATGATCTTTTGGGGGGAGACATTCCAGATCCAGAGAATAATGTTAAATATTATCTTAGGTCCATTAGGTTTGACTCCACTTTATGGCTCTTATATTCAGACTTGGGAGTGCATGTCTCTTGACATAAGGGTTCCATTTCTTTTGGCTACATAGTTAGTGGTGGGGTTTATGGATCCTAAGGTACTGCTAATTTTATCTTTTTGAGGATCCACCATACAGTCTAAGGTAATGGCCATGGTGATTTATAGGCCCACCAACAGTCTGCAAGGGGTTCCTGCTTTTCACCTTCTCAGAGCCGTTCTAACAGGAATGAGGTGATATCTCATTGTTGTTTTGAATTGCATTTCCCAATGATTAGTGATTTTGAGCATGTATTCCATGTACTTGTCAACTTTCATGACTTCTTTTGAGGAAAATTTCTTCCATCCCATTGTCCATTTTAAATCAGTCTTTAAGAATACTTTGTTAGTACATTGTAGTTATATAAAATAGTGGGGTTCAATTTGACATATTCATACATGCATGGAATATGCTTTCCTCCATTTCAGTTCCCAGGACTTCCTCTTTACCTCTCCTCCTCCCTGCCCGTGTTCATGCCTTCTTCTACGAGTTTTCTTTATATTGAGTTGTTTCAGCTTCTTATATGTACTGGATATTATTCCAATGCCAGATATTTATACATCTTGCACATATTGTCCCACATTCTGAAGATTTTCTCTGCATTGTCTCTATTACTTTGCAGAAGGTTTATTTGTTTGATGCAAACTCATTAATGTAAATTTGTTTCCTCTAGGATTTCTGGTAGCAGTTCCATAGTTAAGATCTTAAATTTGCTACAAAAATTTTCATTCGTTTTGTCCCCTGCCATTGGTCTAAATACCTGCCTCTTAACCAGAGACTTGTGATAAAGTATGTGTGCAATTATAATAAATAGTGGAAAAGTGGGTGGTGGACAGAATTGCCTAATTTGCAAGGATCCTTAGAGAATTGAGTGAATGAAATTTTCACTTCACAAATCCCAGAGAGAGTTGATTGTTTCAACCATAACTGGTCTATAATAAGGCCTATTTCCTTTCAGTAAAAAGATGAGTTTAGGGAATATTACCAACAAAACTAATTCTTTGTAATACCAGGCCATGAACAGGATTCGTTAGGGTCTTTAAATGCTCATAATTGTACTGAGACCAAGACATTTTACCTTTTTATGTTCATCAATATCAAGTTTTGAAAATTGCTATGAATTTATACAATTATTCAGCCTACAAACAACAGCAAACTGTTACCTACTCTCACTTTTAAGGGTACACTGCATATTTGTATTTTTTTATTTTATTTTATTTTATTTTTTATTTATTTACTTTTTTATTATTTTTGTTTAGCTTTTAATTTTTTTACAGACTACATTTTGATTCATTGTACACAAATGGGGTACATAATTTCATTTCTATGGTTGTACACAATGCAGATTCGTACCATTCATGTAATCATACATGTACATAGGCTAATGATGTCTGTCTCATTCCACCATTTTTCATATCCCCCTCCCTCTCATTTTCTTCTACATATTCTAAAGTTCCCCCATTATTCTCTCATTCCCTGCCCCCACCCCTATTATATATCATCATCCACTTATCAGGGAAAACATTCAGACTTTGGTATTTTGGGCTTGGCTTATTGCACTTAGCATGATATTCTCCAATTCCATCCATTCATTTGCAAATGCCATAATATTATCCCTCTTTATGGCTGAATAGTATTCCATTGTGTATGTATACCACAGTTTCTTTATCCATTCTTCTGTTGAAGGGCATCTAGGTTGGTTCCACAATCTAGCTAGTGTGAACTGAGCTGCTATAAACATTGATGTGGCTGTGTTACTGTAGTTTGCTGATTTGAGGTCCTTTGGCTATAAACCAAGGAGTGGGATAACTGGGTCAAAAGGTGGGTCCATTCCAAGTTTTCTGAGGATTCTCCATACTGCTTTCCAGAGTGGCTGCACCAATTTGCAACTCCACCAGCAATGTAAAAGTGTGTCTTTTTCCCCACATCCACGCCAACATCTATTATTGTTTGTGTTCTTGATAAAAGGCATTCTAATTGGAGTAAGGTGAAACCTTAGAGTTGCTTTAATTTGCATTTACCTAATTACTACAGATGTTGAACACTTTTTCATATATTTATTAATTGCCTGTGTATCTTCTTCTATAAAGTGTCTGTCCAGGTCCTTGGCCCAATTATTGATTGGGTTCTTTGTATTTTTGTTGTAAAGTTTTGTACGTTCTTCATAAATTTTGGAGATAAGTGCTCCATCTGAAGTGCGTGTGGAAAAGATTTTCTCCCACTCTATAGGCTCTCTCTTCACATTCTTGATTATATTTTTGAAATTAGAAAAAATAAAAAACTTTTTCAGTAGCCTCCAAGACCCTGGGAGCATTTTTGCCCTAAAGGAATAACCATAAAAATGTGTATCAGTGGACTCTGATATCAGCATGCTCACCAGCTTAACTCTGTATCAGCTTATTCCTCATGTTTTCTCTGCTTGTCCCATTCCTTTCTATCTCTAATTCTGTCACCAATCTCTGCATCCCCTGAAATCCAAAAGTCACTCATCTCCTACCTTTGTACCTACAATTATACATTCATTTTTGCCTAATGTTGTTCAAAAGTAAACCCTCCTATCATGTACATTTCTACCTCCTGTTTAAAGTTCCCCTAGGCTAAAGAAAAAGATGCAGAGCTGGCACAATGGCATGCACCTGTAGCTCCAGCTACTCCAGAGGCTGAGGCAGGAGAATGGCTTGACCCCAGGAGTTAGAAACCAGCTTGGGCAACATGGAGAGATCCTGCCTCAAAAAACTAATATAACATAAAAATAAGAAAAAAAAATGCAATTTTGCTAGAAAATTCTAGAAGAAATGATGGCCTGTTTCCTGGGAAGTCCCCAAAGCACTTACTACTGTATCAATATGTTCTATAACTTGTGCTACTCGTTCAGTTGCTTGTACATCTTCTACATGTGCATGTTAATAATTCCTGTTTTAAGCATCTGTTGAACAGAAATAACACTTAACTGACATCCATTTTATGAGTACTACTTTATACAAAGGCATAGATAGCTAGGTGCAGAAGTAATGATTCTAATGTAGTTTATTTTCTATGTAATATAAATAGTTCATCTCCAAAATTTGATGAAATAAAACCATTTTGTTCATATTTTACATCTGTGTCACTTAAAATTTGTAAGTATAAATACGTTTTGAAGCCTTTCTGCAACAGAAGGAATTTCACAGTATGCCTGCTGGACTTTCTTTGGAATTTTCTCTCAGCCCTGTTTTCCAGGATAAAAAGAGTTTTACCACCATCACTGGGCTGATGGCACTATGCAGTGCTTAAGCTTTCAGCCAGAAGTTTCGAATATCCCCTTGTAATTTTTCACGAACCAAGGAGAGACCCTCCAAGAGATTTCTACATTTTGGACTGAAGTCAAGGAGATCTAATATTGAGTCAATGCGTCTTTAAAATGAATGTTTTCCCTGATATGTGGATGCTAATTCACAATAAGGGAGGGAATAGGGAAGAATAGAGTTATTTATATTAGGAAGAGCAGAGTGAAGCGAGGAGAAGAGGTAGGGGTTAAGGAATGATTGTAGAGTGAAACAGACATTATTACCACATGTACATATATGACTGCATGACCAATGTGATCCTACAATATGTATAATCAGAAAAATGAGAGATTATACTTCATCCATGTATGATCTATCAAAATGTATAAATGCATTCTCCTGCCCTGTACAACTAATTAGAACAAAAAAGCTATAAACATTTTTAAAATGCCATATGAAGGTGTCATTTTTTAAAATTAACTATTTCTCTTTTTACTTTTTACACACTGCATTTTGATTCATTGTACACAAATGGGGTACATCATTTCATTTCTGTGGTTATACATGATGTAGATTCATACCATTCATGTAATCATACATGTACATAGGGCAATGATGTCTGTCTCATTCCATGATTTTTCATACCCCTCCCCTCTCTCATTTATTATCAAGACCACAAACAATAATAGATGTTGGTGTGGATGTGGGGAAAAAGGCACACTTTTACATTGCTGGTGGAGTTTCAAATTGGTGCGCCCACTCTGCAAAGCAGTGTGGAGAATCCTCAGAAAACTTGGAATGGACCCACATTTTGACTCAGTTATCTCAAAGAACTTAAAATTAGCATACTACAGTAATGCACCCACATCAATGTTTATAGCAGCTCAATTCATAATAGCTAGATTGTGGTAGAATCCAGATGCCTTTCAACAGATGAATGGATAAAGACACTGTGGTATATATACACAATGGAATTTTATTCAGCCAGAGAGAAGAATAATATTATGGCATTTGCAAATAAATGAATGGAATTGGAGAATGTCATGCTAAGTGAAATAAGCCAAGCCCAAAAAACCAAAGTCTGAATGTTTTCCCTGAGAAGTGGATGATGATATATAATGGGGGTGGGTGCTGGGGTGTGAGAGAAGAATGGAGAAGCTTTAGATTATTGTAGAAGTAGGAGTCTTAAAGATAGGTGTTGGGTCAATTTTAAAACAGAAATGTCTTAAGAAGAGTCATCATATAGTAAAATAATTAGTATTTCCTGTTTAACTTTTATAAATCATACTTCTCTGTTATGTGTGGGAAACAAAAAGAGGCAAAAGGACACATTGTAAACATGGTCTCCTAGGTTTGCTAAATCGGCTGGGTAAAACTTGGTTTTGTTGGTAATACTCCCTAAACTTATCTCTTTCCTGAAAGGAAGTAGGCCTTATTCTACACCAATTGTGGTTGCAACAATCAATTTTCTCTGGGATTTCTGAAGAGCAAATTTGATTCACTCAATTCTCTAAGGATCCTTGCAAACTTAGGCAATTCTGTCCACCATCCAGTTTCCCCCAATTTATTAGAATAAAAGTTAAATCTCAGTGTGAAGACCATTAGTTTGTTTTTTTTTTTACCTTCATTATGCACCAAATAAAATTTTTAAAACTTCAACAATTTCAAAACCTAGGAAAAGAGACTAGGTATGAAAGAAATAATATATTACATTTTCATTAGTGATTAGTGGTGTACTGTGTAGATATCCATTAACATTAGAAAAACTGAAAGGGCTCCTTAGAAACCTCAGTGTTTGAGGTTTTGATCTTTCTGTGTGTGTGCTGGGAATTGAACTCAGGGTCACTCAACCACTGAGCAACATCCTCAATCCTACTTTGTATTTATTTAGAGACAGGGTCTTGCTGAGTTACTCACTGCCTCCTCGTTGCTGAGGCTGGTTTTGAACTCATGATCCTCCTGTCTCAGCCTCTTGAGCTGCTGGGAATACCAGTGTGTGCCACTGCACCTGGAAATTCTAAAATCTTTTAATCACAAAGTTTTCAATCATTGTAAAGGAAGGACACAGTGACCACGTTCAGGAACACGGTATTAACAAGGCATAATTACCTAATAATAAATTACTGGAGTGAACACAAATCATCAGGTTTTATGAGTTAAAAAAAACCAATATTCTGAGTTGCATGAATGTGCAGTAATTCAGGGAAACAATTCTGTGATTCCAATTATTTTCCCTTCTCATGCCGTGTACAAGACACACTCTAATGATTTGGTAAAGTCTCTATTGCAAGTTTGGCCACCGCTGTTTTTATTTAATAAAGAAACTTTAATGGCCTGTTTATAATAGATTGAATTTCAATGTCCTGCCAGATTCAGGTTTTGAAGTCTTGGTCTGCAGCTGATGGTGCTATTGGGAGGTGATGGAAACTTCAGGAGGTTGGACATACTCAAAATAATTATGTCACTGGGAGCATTCTTTGAAGGATTTATTTGGACACCCTTCTCTTTCCTCTCCTTCTCTCCTCTTTTGTCTTCTCTCCTTCTCTTCTCTTCCCTTCCCTTCCTTTCTCTTCCCTTCTCTCCTCTCCTCTCCTCTCCTCTCCTCTCCTCTCCTCTCCTCTCCTCTCCTCTCCTCTCCTCTTCTCTTCTCTTCTCTTCTCTTCTCTTCTCTTCTCTTCTCTCTTCCCTTTCCTTCCCTTCTCTCTCTGTTGCTATCTCTCCCTCCTCCCTCTCTCTTTTCTTTTCATGGCCTCCATGAGGTGAATAACTTTGCTCCATCAAAAGCTGCCCACCATGATATTCTGCCTCACCAAAGTCCGGTAACAGTGAAGCCAAGTGGCCATAGGCTGAAATCCCTGAAAACTGAGGCCAATATTAATAATTACCATTTAAGTTTTTCTTTTTGTCAGATGTTTCATCACAGCAATGGGAATCTTAGAAGCATAACAAGATGTGGAGTTGATGTTGTGAATACATCTGGCCATTGTGGCTCAGGATCTAATCTTTGTATCTGGTTTGAGGTACAACTTGGGAAAAGTTTGGAGAAGCTAACAGAAGAAAACTCAGAAACTCAGAATCTTGTTAAGTCAAACTCAATTTGTGATTCTGGTGTGGGAGCTCAGAAGACGAGAATGCATAGAGGAATATGGGTCATAAAGGTTTTGCCGATGAAATTTCAGGTGGGAATAGTGACTGTGGAAAACTGGACTAGAACTCATTTATGTTACATTCCATCAAAGAGCATGTCTATATTTTGTCCATGTCTACAACTGTGAGGTTAAGTTTAAATGCAATGGACCAATAAATCTAGCATGAAACATTTCAATGTAGAACTGCATTTAGATCATGGCATGAGTATTGCTGACTGATTTTACCCACATGTAAAATGATAAGTGGCAGCACAAAGCAGAGTGGAAAGATTTGAAAAGGCTTGCAGTTTGGCCTGTGAAAAGAATCACATCTAAGCAATGGCCAAGGAGGGCATGAGTGTTAAAGAGATGAGAGCTATTGAAGAGAATTCAAGTACTCAAGTACATCACATTCAGAAAATAGGTGAGATGCCTTCAGGGCATCTCAAGAATCAGCAAAATCTCAAATCTCACACATTCAAAGGTGAAATTTTGTAAACTTTTTTGGAAGATATTTCCTTGAAAGAGAGCAATGGAAGGACCTCTGTATGCAGGACTGCCTAGAAAGCTGTTTCCCAAGGAGTTGTTTTTCTGTGCTTGGTCACTGAGAAATGAAGAGGCCACTGCATCTGTGGTCAAAGGGGGCTTGTCTACCACTCTAGCTAAAAGCATATTCTGGAAATATCTACATGGTGCTGGTTTTCCTTGTATAAAGTATGCAATAAGTGTGGGGTCATGGAGACTTCCTCTGATGTTTCAAGGAGGCCTGGTTGAACCTGCATTACGTCAGAGCTCCTGTGGGCAGTCCTGGAGTGGGTGGTGCTGAAAACAGTGAGAATGAAGCAAAAGCTGCAGTGGATAACCCGTGAAGTTACAGATACCAGGAACATGGAACATCTGCCATGGAAAGCCATAGGCCATGAGCAGAGCTAGCCCAAGAGACTGGCCATGTGGGCCTCAGTCAGTAATAGCACAGAGATGCAGGGCTGCCCATGCTGTTTGGGAGTCCATATGCTGCTTAGAGACATATATTGTAATGATTTCCCTGCTGGGTTTTGTCCTTTTTGGGTCTGATCTTTCCTTGGCCTTCTATTCCTTTCTTTTGGAATGGGAATATTCATGTCATCATCACATGCTAAAAATATGAAATTCACTTTCTTAAACATTTTCATAGGATATCACTGCTGATCCTATGCCTTGAGTTTCCAAGGAGACCTCAGACTTGGAATTTCAAGCAATGCTGGAACTTCTAAGATTATGGGGGCTCTTGGAAAAGGAGTGAGTGTATTTTGAAATTTGAAATTGACACTAGCCTTTGGTTTTCTGGGGTGAAATACTTTAGTTTGAATCTGGAATTCTCCCTAAAGGCTTGTGTATTTTAGGCTTTTGTCCCCAGCTGCTGATGCTATTGGGACCTTGTGGGAACTTTAAGTGTCAGGGGTCTTAGTTGGAGGATGTAGGTGACTGAGGCATCCCATTGAATTGCATCTTGGGAACCTGGACCCTTCCTGTGCCTCTGTCCCTCTACGTCTCTCATTCCTGGGTATCATCAGGTAAGCAGCTTTCCTCACTGCCATGTATTTCTTCCTCTGTTCAGGCCCAGAGACAACAGATTCAGATTAACGCTCTGAATCTATGAGACAAAAATTTATTTCCTTCTCTAAATTGATTCCTTTCAGGAATGTTGTCACATGTCACAGGGAAAAAAAATCTGATCAACACCCTCCTCTCCCATCTTTCCTAATGCTTTGGTAAATTACTGAATATGTCCATACTCACAGTTGATTTCAAAATAGGCTAATATCCCACAAATTTTGATGTCTACAATTCCTCATGTGTGAACTAATACTGATTCTGGCTGTCCTGGAAAAGGATGAACTAAAAGACAGAATAAACATCTGCTTCCGCTTCCTTTTTTATTTCTCTACAGCAGGAGAGTCTTTAAAATGTATGGGACCTAAGAAAAATCTGGGCCCTTTATTTGAAAATTAGTAAGAATGTTGAAATAGCAATAGAAGAGCATTAAAATTATTATAGGGACCTTCAGAGAGCTGGGTCCTGAGTGACATAACCAATAATATTTGGGGGGAATAGGGATTGAACCTAGTGCATTACAAACACCCTAAGGTGTGTACTGCTACACATTTATCGGGACTGTTTTCTAAATCTAATTAGTGTTCATGAAAGCAGCAGAAGACAAGCATTCATGTCAAAGAAACAGTGTCTTAAAATAATTGTTTCACCTAGCATTATTGTGTTGTGATCTATTTGGTTTGTGGAACTGAGAAGGATTTGTTTAACATACAAGGATACACCATTGTTTGGGGCATAAATATTAATGATCCTTATGTCTTGCTGATTTATGATTCCCTTAAGCAGTATGAAATGTCCTTCATTATTCCTTCGAACTTTGGCTTGCAAGTCCACTTTATCTGATATGAGGACAGACAACCCTGCTTTTTTACTGAGTCCGTGTGTGGTATGTTTTTTTCCCATCTTTTCACCTTCAATATGTGGGTGCCTTTTTCCATGAGATGAGTCTTTTGAAGGCAGCATATTTTCGGGTCTTTCCCTTTAATCCAATCTGCCAGTCTATGTCTTTTGATTGATGTCTTTAGGCCATTAGCATTCAGGGTTATTATTGAGATATGACTTGTGTTCCTGGTCATTTTGGCTTATTTTTGGTTTTGAACTTGACTTGGTTTCTCCTTTAATTGGCTTTTCCTTTAGGGTAGTTCCTCCCTTTGCTGACTTACATTATTGTCTTTCATTTCTTCCTCATGGAATATTTTGACTAGAATGTTCTGTAGTTCAGGCTTTCTACTGGTAAATTCTTTTAACCTTAATCGTGGAAGGATTTTATTTTGTCATCAAATTTGAAGAAAACTTTTGCTGGGTAAAAGATGCTTGGTTGGCATCCATTTGTTTTCAGAACTTGAAATATGTTGTTCCAGGCTCTTTTAGCTTTTAGGGTCTGGGTCGAGAAATCTGCTGATATCCATATTGGTTGCCCCCTATATGTAATCTGGTGCTTTTCTCTCCCTGCCTTTAAAATTCTATGTTTATTTTGCATGTTAGGTGTTTTCATTATAATGTGTGTGGGTGTGGATCTGTTGTAATTTTGTACATTTGGTGTCCTGTAAGCTTCTCATATCTGATTTTCCATTTCATTCATCATATTTGGAAAATTTTCTGATACTATTTCATTGAATAGATTGCTCATTCCTTTGGTTTGTATCTCTGTGCATGCCCCAATCCTAATAATTCTTACATTTGGTCTTTTCATGATATGCCACAAATCTTGGAGGTTCTGTTCGTGATTTCTTATCATCTTTTCTGTTTGGTCAACTTTGTTTCCAAGATTAAATATTTTGTCTTCAGTGTCTCAGGTTCTGTCTTCCACGTGTTCTATTCTATTTGTTATGCTTTCTATAGAGTTTTTAATTTGGTTTATTTTTTCCTTCATTTCATGGATTTCTGTTTTGTTTTTTTTTCTTTTTTTTTTCCAGAATCTCTATCTCATTATTGAAATGACCTTATGTTCCTTCAATGGCTCTTTTAACTGTTTATTGTAGTGATCATTCATTGCCTGCTTTGCTCTCTTATCTCACCTTTGCTTCTCAAATCATTTTAATTATGTACATTCTGTACTCCTTCTCTGACATTTCTTCTACCGTGCTGTCATTGGATTCTATTGATGTAGCATCTAGGTTTGTTTGGGACATTTTCTTCCCTTGTTCGTTTATCTTCCCCTCTAAGCAGTGAGGATCCAAGGTATTGTAGTTCCCCCCCTATAGGCTTATAGTGTCCCTGCAGGTGTCCAATACCTTACCTCAAAGTGGTACATCAATAATAGCAGCATGCAAAACAAACAATATGCATCCTTAACTCAAATAGTCCCTATAAAGATAATAACAGTATTGTCTTAATAAACAGAGATGATGAGCTCAATTATTATCTACAGCATAAGCAATAGGTTTTCAATAGGTCCACAACTTCTAACGGTCGACAAAGAGGATGGGGTGGGCTGTAGGATGAAATGTAATGAGATAAGAACTGAGTCTATAGAGGTACTAGGTCATAGGAATAATGAAAGCACAATCAAAAGAAATTGACTCTTAGCATGAGAAAAGGGAGAAAGAGTCTCCAAGTAAACAGATAGATAGGAGGAAAATAGAGTGAGAAAAAACATAAAAATAGGAATAATAGTAATAATACTACTAATAAAAAATTCTACAATCAATAAAACAAAGTATACTATACTGTTCAAACCTCCTAGTCCTCAGTAGCCTGATGAATGAGAGGTACTTGATAATGTGATGTCCCAGGAAGGGAGCTGTTCAGACTAAGGATGGTAGCATCCAGGTCAGGACTAATCCATGATAGCAGGCAGAGGTGACCCCACGTGTTGGTAGAAGGGGAGCCACAGCCTGGCACAGAGACTGTGTGCTGGGCCTGGGCATCACTGGAGACCAGCGGCTGTGGGGCTGCTGCGTGGGGCTGGAGTTGCACACGGGCACACCTCTCTCACCACTACATAGATCTTCCAAACAAACAAACAAACAAACAAAAAAAAACACAAAGAAACTATGGAATTAAATGATTTAGACTTAACAGACATATATAGAGTATTTCATCCATCATCGAGTGAATACACTTTCTTCTCAGCAGCACGTGGATCCTTCTCTAAAATAGACCATATGTTATGCCACAAAACTACTCTTAGCAAATACGAAAAAAATAGAGACACTGCCTTGTGTTCAGTCAGAACATAAAGGAATGACACTGGAAATCAATGATAAAATAAAAAACAGAAACTACTCCAACAACTGGGGACTAAATAATAGCTATTGAATGATGCATGAGTGGCAGAAGACATCAGGGGGGGATAAAAAAATTCTTCTATGTAAACGAGAACAATGATACAGCATATCAAAATCTCTGGGATGCTCTGAAAGCAGTAATAAAAGGAAAGTTCATTGCATAGAGTGCATTCAATAAAAGAAGAAAAGATCCACAAATAAATGACCTAACATTACAGCTCAAAGCCTTATAAAAAGAAGAATAGATCAATACCAAAAGTAGAAGAAGACAGGAAATAATTAAAATCAGAACTGAAATCATTGAAATTGAAACAAAAGAAAAAATTCAAAAAACTGACAAAAAACATTGGTTCTTTGAAAAAATAAACAGAATGGATAAACCCTTAGCCACACTAACAATGAGGAGAGAGAAAATTGCTAAAATTTGTGACTGAAAAGGATATATCACAATAGACACTCTTGAAATACAAAGGAAAATTAGAAGCTATTTTGAAAATCTATACCCCAACAAAATAGAAAATATTGAAGACATTGACAGGCTTCTAGAGACATATGATCCACCCAATCTGAATCTGGAGATCATACACAATTTTAACGGATCAATGTCAAGCAATGAAAGAGAAGAAGCCCTCAGAAGCCTACCAACAAAGAAAAGTTCAGGACCAGATGAATTCTCAGCCGAGTTATACAAGACCTTCAAGGAAGAACTCATTCTAATACTCCTCAAAGTATACCATGAATTAGAAAAGGAGGGAACCCTTACAAACTCATTCTGTGAAGCTAGTATCACATTGATACCAAAACCAGACAAAGACACATGGAGGAAAGAAAACATCAGACCAATGCACCCTAATGAACATGGATGAATTTTTTTTTTAAATTAGCAAATCACACATGAAAACATACTAAAAAGATAGTGCACCACAATCAAGTGGGTTTCATCCCAGTGATGCAAGGTTGGTTCAACATCCATAAATCAATAAATGCAATTCACCACATCAACAGACTTAAAGTTAAGAATCATATGACTATTTACATAGATGCAGCAGAAGCACTTGATAAAATACAGCACATCTTCATGCTCAGAACCCTGGAAAAAATAGGGATAGTAGGAACATTCCTCAACATTGTAAAGTCTATGCTAAGCCCATGGTCAGCATCATTCTAAATGGAGTAAAACTGAAATCATTCCCTCTAAAAAGTGGAAAAAGGCAGGGATGCCCTCTTTCACCACTTCTATTCAACATTTTCCTTAAAATGCTAGCCAGAAAAATTAGATGGACCAAAGAATTTGAAGGGATATGAATAGGAAAAGAACAATTCAAACTATCACTATTTGACAATGACATGATTCTATATTTAGAGGAGCCAAAAAATTCCACCATAAGACTTCTAGAACTCACTAGTGAATTCAGCAAAGTAGCGGGATGTAGAAGCAATGCTCACAAATCTAATGCATTTAGGAAAACTACCCCATTCACAATAGTCTCAAAAAAATTACTTGGGAATCAATCTAACCAAAGAGGTGTAAGACCTGTACAATGAAAACTACAGAACACTAAAGAAAGAAATTAAAGAAAACCTTAGAAGATGGAAAGATCTCCCATGTTCTTGGATAGACAAAATTAATATTGCAAAATGGTCATATTTTCAAAAGTGCTATGCAGATTCAATGCAATTCCAATTAAAATCCCAATGATGAACCTCATAGAAATAGAAAAAGCAATCATGAAATTCATTTGGAAGAATAAGAGACCCAGAATAGTCAAAGCAATCCTTAGCAGGAAGAACAAAGCAGGAGATATCACAATACCAGACCTTAAACTATACCACAGAACAAGAGTAACAAAAAGGGCGTGGTCTTGGCACCAAAATAGACAGGTAGACTGATGATCCAGAATGGAGGACACAGAGACAAACCCTTCTAAATACAGTTACTTCATACTAGGCAAAGGTGCAAAAAACACACAATGGAGAAAAGATAGCCTATTCGACAAATGGTGCTGGGAAAACTGGAAATCCATATGCAGCAAAATGAAATTAAGCCCCTATCTCTCACCCTGCACAAAACTCAACTCAATATAGATTAAGGACCTAGGGATTGGACCAGCGGCCCTGCACCTAACAGAAGCAAAAGTAGGTCCAAATCTTCATGTTGGTGTAGGACCAGACTTCCTTAACATGACTCCCAAAGCATAGGAAAAGAAAGCAGGAATCAATATATGGGGTAAGTTGAAACTAAAACTCTTTTTCTCATCTAAGGAAACAACAATGTAAAGAGAGAGCCTACAGAGTGGGAGCAAACCTTTGCCACATGCACTTCAGACAGAGCCCTAATCTCCAGAATCTATAAAGAACTCCAAAAACTTTACAACAAGAATCCAAATAATTCAATGAATAAATGGGCTAAGTAAATGAGCAGACACTTCACAGAAGAAGATCTACAAGCAAACAACAGATATATGAAAAAATGTTCAACATCTCTAGTAATTAGAGAAAAGCAAATCAAAAATGCCCCAATATTTCATCTCACCCTCCATTAGGATGTCTTTTTTAAAGAATACAAGCAACGATAGGTGTTGGCGAGGATGTGGGCAAAATGTACACCCGTACATTACTCCTGGGGTTGCAAACTGGTGCAGCCACTCTGGAAAGTAGTATCGAGATTCTTAAGAAAACTTGGAATGGAACCACCATTTGACCCAGCTATCCCACTCCTTGGCCTATACCCAAAGGACTTAAAATCAGCATACTGCAGTGATGCAGCCACATCAATGTCTATAGCAACTCAATTCACAGTAGCTAGATTGTGGATCCAACCTAGGCGCCCTTCATTTGATGAACGGATAAAGAAAATATGGTATATATACACAATAGAATATTATTCGGCCATAAAGAAGAATGAAATTATGGCATATTCAGGTAAATGGATGGAGTTGGAGAATATGATGCTAAGTAAAATAAGCCAATCCCACAAAACCAAAGGCCAAATGATTTCTCTGATAAGTTGACGATAATACATAATGGGTGGGGGCTAAGGCAAGGTTGGAGGAAGGATTCATTGTGTAGAAGAAAATTGTTGTGGGGCATAATTTAAGAACAGACCAATCACCACTGAGAAGCCCAAATTTGAGTCTTTATTAAGCTGGCCAGCTGACTGTCTCACAAAATGCCCCAAAAATGGCTATTGGGAGAACATCCCTGACCATAGGGTTGCAGGGGTTTTTATACCATAAACCAGAACATCGATCATGAGTGCCTGTTGCTATGATTCAAAATTACAAACTAGCATCACGAGATCTGAAATCATAAGCAGATGAAGAAGTGGGTCAAAATGACCTTACTTAGGTAAAAACTAAAGAATGGTTACTAACATCTAAACACTCACTGTTGACATAACCATTAACATGGTACATTGTTTAGGAAACTAGGAATCGAAAAGAGAACAATTTTTCATTATACAAGAATTGCCATTTTGTCATTTTGTATTTCCAAGCAGGTCATGCTAAGCAACTGTTGATGGGTACAGAGGCAGGGTGTTC